>NW_006921801.1:3823403-3824444 GCF_000298275.1 Orycteropus afer afer | reverse complement strand
GTTTGCCTTCACTGACAACTCAGTACTGTATATGCAAAAGGGTTCATATTTGTTGTCTGTACTTCCCATGTACCTCTCTATGTCTTTCTCATCCTCAGTGGTGCCATATTGGTCACTCCCATTTGGTACACTGCCCTTCTCTTCACCCAAATCAATATTTATCACTATCTATCTAACAGCATTCCCTCCCCTCCCCTCCCACCCCTGGTAACCAACAAAGAGTAATCACTGACTTCTGATTATGTCATAATGAGGAATGAAGAAAGGCATGATAGAATTAGATTTCATGCTCAGAAATGTTCAGTAGCTTTCTTAATTTATCATTAAACCAGGACATCTTCAATAATGGGCAAGGTGGTTTAAAAATAATTAAAATTATATACTTTCTTGAAATATTTATTGACTGGCAAAATTTTTTTTGTAGATCTGTCAATTAGTTCTATTCAGAAACTGTTTTCTCAGTCACCCATACGACATCAAAAGGGCAGCATTTGCCCAGGGATAAAACTCAGAAGGCAGAAAGGGATAGGAAAGGACAAGTAGGAATGATCGATACAGAGAGGAAGTGGGAAGAGTGCTGTTACGTTGTGGGGATTGCAATCAATGTAACAAAACGAAAATGTGTATAAATTGTTGAATGGAAAACCATTTTGCTCTGTAAACTTTCACCTAATTCTGTTTTAACAATAAAAAGTTAAACAAAAACAAAGCTATTTTCAAAATATTTTTCCCTAAACTACATTTGTGACATTAAAATAACAAAACTTTTCTTTACATTGATTATTTAAACAATTAACATACAGTCTAAACATTAACATAAAATAATATTCTTAGTACATGTTCATGTGCTTTAATCAGTTTTTTTTGCCTGTCTCTTACAAGGTAGTACTACTGTTTTTCTGTTAAATATATATATATGTATTTCCCCCCAATATAGTCTTTTTTTAAAAAAATGCATTTTATCGAAATATAATTTATGTACAGTGAAATACACAAAACTAAAGTGACTTGGGTCAATGCATTTTTCTTTTGCAGTGTTCC
>NW_006921801.1:3819874-3822586 GCF_000298275.1 Orycteropus afer afer | reverse complement strand
ATTTCTTTGTTCCATGTAATTTTCTATGCTGAGCTCATTTTGTTTGTATATTGTGTTATCACTTCCTCCGTTGGTATTGTTTTAGTATTTGCTAAGTATTTGCGCTGGTCCTCTTTTATTTTGATGTGAAGGTTTATCATTTTTCTTTGAGGTTACTCTGTGATTACAGTTTTCTTCCCAAGTTTAGAACAGTTCGTTCTATCTTGTAGTTATCTTGACTTCCCTGCCATCTGGAAGTTCTGTAACAACACAGTTCTTTTCCCTGTTTTTGGTTTGTAGTTGTTCTCATTTGTCAATTGATGTCTCTGGTTCCCTGTTTACAATCTTGTAGCCTTTTTGTTTTGGAAACTTCCATAGCTGGGTTGGTTTCTGGGTTCTGTTACCAGTGTGTTAATGGTCAGTTGTTGTTGGCTTTGTTGCTTCTCTGTTCAAAGGACTCCCTTTAGCATCTCTTGCAAGGTTGGTCTGGTTTTAACAAATTCCTTTAATTTCAGCTTATCTGAAAATATCGTAATTTCACCATCATATCTGAGGGACAGTTTTGCTGGATACATAATTCTTGGTTAGAAGTTTTTCTCTTTCAGGGTTTTATATATACCATCCCATTGCCTTCTCGTTTGCATGGTTTCTGCTGAGAAATCAGAGCTTATTCTTACTGGTTTTCCTTTGTAAGTAACTTTTTGTTTTTCCCGTGCTGCTTTCAGAATTCTGTCTGTCTTTGGTTTTGATGAGTTTGATAATGATATGTCTTGGTGATTTTCTTTTGGGGTCTATCCTGTTTGGGTTCGTTGGACTTCCTGAATGGATATATATTCTCATCTTTCATCATATCAGGGAAGTTCTCCTCCAACAAATATTGGACAGTTTTCTCAGTGGTTTTGTTTGTCTCTTCCTGTTCTGGAATTCCAGTGACACGTAAGTTATTCCTTTTGATTGTATCCCACATGAACTTTAGGCTTTCTTCATTTTGTTTAGATTTTTTTTCTGATTGGTCCCTTTCCAAAAAAGTGTTCAGGTATTTGTCTTCAATCTCATTAATTCTCTTCCATTGCATCATTTCTACTCCTTTGCCCTTCCAATGTGTTACCTATTTCTGACAATTTAGTATTAATCTTCTGGATTTCTATCTGTAGATTTAGAATCATTTCTAATTTTTCATTTATTTTGTCATTTTCTTTTTGCATTCTGAAATTTTTCTAGGGTTTTTGGTCTGTGTTTTCCTTGATCTGTCTCTCAATCCTTTGAAGATACCTAACTATAATTCTTTTGAAATCCTTTTCAGGGAGTTGCAATGCTGCTTCTTCCTCAGCGATGTATTTTTGGTCTGTATCCTGGCCCCTTGTTTCTCCTGCTTTATCTTGTTTCTTTGTGTGGACTGTGATGCTCTACTGTCTCTGAGGCATTGTGACGTTTTTGTGTTTATATTTAATTGGTGATTGTATGTTGGAGTGACTTGCCCGTGATTTTAGTTTTCTTTGTATGTTACCCACACAGGCACATGGTACTGTGCTGTACTCCTCTATTCACTAGTTGACAGCCCTTAATACACTCACCACCTGTCTCTTTTCCTGTTGTTAGCCTCTTGTATGACCCTGCCAGCCTTGGCAAACAGAGCCTATTCTTCTTGTTGTTGTTATGTGCCGTCAAGTCGGACCTGACTCATAGCGACCCCTCCTTGGGTTTCCGAGGCAGTATCACTATGGAATTAGATTGCCGAACCTTCCGAGGAGTGGCTGGTGGGTTTGAACCACCAGCCGTCTGGTTAGCCGGCAAGTGTCTTAGCCACTATGCTACCAGAGCTCCCTTAGGTTCCTGGAATCCGAATGAGAATGCTATCACTTTAAAATCCAAAATAGTTGCCACTTGTAAAGATTCAAAATGGCTACACTCTTGGTCACTTTAAATATCCAAAATGGCTGCTGCTTATAAACATTTGAAATGACTGTGCCCTCTGGACAGCAGAAAGTCATTGCTCTGGTTGTCTCCCTTCTTGTTGTTTCCCTTCCTAGTCATAGGCCACAAGCTCAGTTGTCCCTGTAGCACTTGGTGACCAGAGCTGATCGTTAGGTCAATTCTCAGATCCCAACAGCACTTGGAAGTATTCAGGTTGTTGGTTCCATCAGAGTAGCTGACAGTCTACAGCTCCAGCCGTCTCTGTACTCACTGTTTTTGTTCAGGTTTTTCCACTAGTTGGTGCCTAATCCACTTCTGTATAGTTCCGTTCAAAGTTTACGGCTCCAGGATTATCTTCTGTATCTCTGTCAATTGCTTTTTCTTTTCTTTGTTGAAGAGGGTCTGTGTCGCTTGTCTGCCTATTCCTCCATCTTACTGGAAGTTAATTTATCCCCCCAATATAGTCTTATTTTAATTTTTCTCATAAAATTGACTACAGTTTTCTTTAAAGTTGCAGTTTATAATTAATAAATAAGAGGCTGAAACCTTCAGTTGATTCTTTTGTATAGATTATAATATATTTCTATGAGGAAATAGTTGGTAAACTCAGAGCAAATTCTACTTAGTTGTTAGTCTCAATCAAATAAGTTTTATCTGGTTCTTTTGACTGTTTTAAGCTTTTTCTATTTCATTTCATTTTATCCTAGTACAGAATGTAAATTTGTACTATGAAAAATAGGCATTCCATCAAAAGATTCTTCCCACAAGTTAAGATATTTCACAGTACAGTTATAGAAGTTCAGAATTAAATCATTCACT
>NW_006921801.1:3817427-3819194 GCF_000298275.1 Orycteropus afer afer | reverse complement strand
CTTGTCTCCTTTCAACAACTCTGGGCCTACCATTCTTAGGAGGTCTCCGTGTGTCTGTCATCAATCTTTCCTTCAGTCTTGGAGGTTCTCATGCAGGGAACCTGGGTCCAAAGGACTCATTCCACCCCCAGCTTCTTGGTGATTGTTACATTCCTCTCTCTCTGCTTGCTTCTCTCCTTTTATCTCTTGTAAGATAAAATGTGATGTTGGCCACACCTCAGAGAAACTCCCATTACAGAGTCAGGGCTGTGGTCTGAGCAATGGTGTTGTATCCCAGCCTAATCTCCTTATAACTGATTGGGTGATCATATCAGATCATATAAGGGGGTATGATTATTTCACTGCATAACTGCCAAACCACTGAGAATTATGCATGGCCCAGCGAAGTTGACACATTTTGGGGAGACACAATTCAATCCATGACAGTATTTAATATCAGTTTGTTTAAGAAAAAAAAGAAAATTATGGTTCAGTTATTCAGGGTATAAATAAAATTATCTGAAAATATGACAATTATGGTTTATTTTTTGTTTGGTATATTATCACAGCTCATTTGGACATATTTAGGAATTTGTGCATTCCACAGCCAATTCCCAACAACATTTGTGTTTCATAGATTTCTTAATTTAGTAAGAACATTGTTTTTAATACAGTGCTGTGTTCTGCTAAAATTATGTATTTGTCTTATTTCTGCCAAATGAAAGGATTTCATTTTAGTGTTTAACTTTTGTACTGAATTTAATTAGAGTTCCTAATAATATTAGACATTTTACTTTCAACAGAATGAACTTCTAAAAGCTATCTTTTATTTCCATGAATTGAAAGGAAAAGGGAGCCATTAACTGGATTTAATCTGACTGATTTTCTGTTTAAAACCTCTAATGACATGATATAAAACTGGTATCATACATATGCTGTTTGAGAAGTTTGTTTTTATTGTTTTAATGGAGACAACACATTAACAGCTATCACTTGACTTTTCATGTTTGCATTATAGAAAACTAGAAAAATGAGCAAAATTAATTTAGAGCACTTGACATTTGTTTTAATACATTGCTGTCCAGTACAGTAGCCATTAACCATGTATTTATTTAGATTTAAATGAAAATTGACTAAATTAAATTCAGTTGCTCAGTTGCCCTAGCCATGTTTCAGTTACTCAATAGCCAGATATCAACCACCTCCTCCATCACAGAAAATTCTGTTGGACTGTGCTGAATTCTAATGAAAAGTGCTTGACTGGATGATACATGTAACCTCACCTTCTGCAGCTGCAGAAGCACAGTCTTCAAGCATAGTCTTCTCAAGATAGCTTGAACTCTTCTTTTTTAAAAATTGTGATTTGGGTCAAGATTTATAGAGCAAATCCATTTTTCATACACATTTTGTATCATGACATTGATTGCAGTCCCCACAAGGTAACAGCTCTCTTCCCACTTCCTTTCTGTATAAGATATCCTCTAACTTTTGAAGTAGATGCTGATGCTTCTTCAGTTATTTTGTGTTTTCCAATGTTACAATAGCCCTGATGACAAATGTCACCTAATATTTTGTTCAAGTTACATTTTCATTTTTAATTTTCTTGAGAAATAAAATCTTTATTTATTTTTTTTTTATTAGGATTTGGGTGAAGATTTACAGAGTAAATTCACTTTTCATACAGCAGTTCACATATACTTTGTCTCATGTCATTAACCAAAATTTACAATCCAGCAGCTCCCCTCCCACTTCCTCCCCATAGTTACCTCCTCCCAGTGTCCATCCCTT
>NW_006921801.1:3779727-3793043 GCF_000298275.1 Orycteropus afer afer | reverse complement strand
AATCTTTCATTATCTTTTCTAAGATATCTGTGTGTTTCACATGTTTTTCATATTTTGTGTAAGGTAAGTATGGGAATGACACCTAGGTTACTTGGAGAGTGAAGACTTCTTTTCAGAAAAACTTTGCAAACTTAAGTATCTGAAAATACCATTAAGCTTTTTGTTTGTGGTAAATTTTAAGTTGAATTGTATTTACGTGGAAAAAAAATCTTCCCACAGAATTTGTATTTTTTTCCCCAACTTTAGATTCATTAAGATAAGATAGTCTTTAGATACTTTAGATATTCTTGTTTTAAGTGGTCATATGTAGTAAGAAGTATTTTCCTAGAAGAAATAATATAAACAATCAACGTACGTTAAATATAAGCAAAATCTCACTAATAAGGAAAGAGGTGAAAATTAAACCATAGGATTTTTTTTTTCCCTCCTATAAGATTGACAAGGAAGAAAAATATTGCTAATCTCAGTGATAGTGAGGGCTTGGGGGAGTAATAGTTAACATTTGCATAGTACTCTGCATTGAGGGGCCTTTCACAAAGGTTTGAGGAGGTATGTGGGATTATCTCCATTTTGTACTTGGGAAAACCAAAACTCAGAGGAAGATCTAGTGGTACAGAATAAGGAACACAACAGGCTTGAGCTCCAGTCATCCTCTGCAGTTTTCCATTCCTCCAGCCCACTATGGAAAAAAGTGATTGGACCAGATCCTGGCCAGAGCCCTGTTTTTTCCTTTTATTTTACTAGTACTGATAGTAATTTGGTTTCCCAGTAGACAACTTGTAGGGAAGTGATTTTCAAAGCAAGTCCTTTGTTCATTTCTCCCAGGTGAATGCAGTTACACTTGCATTTTAACACATGAATACAGGGCCATTTAGTATATTATTAAAGAGCTATCAAAATGTTATGCTGCAGTTCTTTACTAGGGCTAACTGAAGGTATTAGTCAGTATTCTGAAGAAATTTGTCTGTTGAATAATTCACAGCCAAGTTGCTCAGTTCCTGTGAATGCATTATCAGTTTTGTCATAAATTGGTTTTAGTTTTTTTGTTGAGTCTCCTGTTTTGACTTTTAAATTATTGTTAGCTTTAACGCTATTAACTTACTTTTCTAATAATTGAATTTGAAGATAGTGTACATTACAGTTTGAATTTAAATAATCTATACAGTTACCTGAACAGATGGATATATCCTCTCAAATTTTGCTATATGATAACATTGTTATCAGGTTATTTTTCTAGTGGAGTAGGAGTAGATGATACAGGGTCCTAAGGGTCCTAAATTTGCAAATATGCCTGAAACCTATTACTATAGGATAAGCCACTGCCATTGAGTCAATTCCAACTCATAGTGACTCTATAAGACAGAGTAGAACTGCTCATAGGGTTTCCAAGGGTATAAATCTTTATGGAAGCAGACTGCCTTCTCTTTTCTCACATGGAGCAGCTATTTGAACTGCAAACCCGTTGATTAGCAGCCAAATGCTTTAAGCACTTTACTACTAGAGTTCTCTTTTATAGAATGTTGTTGTTATTATGTGCCGTCGAGTCGGCCCCGACTCATAGCGACCCCTCCTTGGGTGTCCAAGGCAGCATCACTACGGAAGTAGGATTGCCCAACCTTCCTTCCGAGGAGTGCTTTTATAGAATAGAGTGTATGTATTACTGTACATGAGTAGTTTTCTCTTGGTAGATGCCGTCGAGTTGGCTTCCACTCATAGCGACCTTCTGTACAACAGAATGAAGCACGCCTGGTCCTACACCACCTTCACATCATTGCTATGCTTGAGCCCATTGTTGCAGCCTCTGTGTCATTCTATCTAATTTAGGGTTTTCCCCTTTTTTGCTGACTGTCTCCTTTACCTAGCGTCATATCCTTCTCCAGGGACTAGTCCCTTTTGACAACATGACCACAGTATGAAAGATGAAGGCTGGTCATTTTTGCTTCTAAAGAGCATTCCAACTATATTTTCTCCAAGACAGATTTGTTTTTCTAGCAGTCCGTGGTACATTCAATATTCTTTGCCAGCATCACAATTCAGATACGTCATTTCTTATGCAGTCTTCCCTATTCATTGTCCAGCTCTCACATGCATATGAAGTTACTGAAAATACTATGGCTTGGGTCAGGCACACTTTAATCTTCAAAGTGATGTATTTGTTCTTTAGCACTTTCAAGCGGTCTTTTGCAGCAGATTTCCCCAATGCAATATGTTTGATTTCTTGACTCCTGCTTCTATGAGCATTGATTGTGGATCCAAGTAAAATGAAATCCTTGACAACCTCAGTGTTTTCTCCATTTATCATGATATTGCTTCTTGGTCTAGTAGTGAAGATTTTTGATTTCTTGATGTTGGTATGTAATCCATAGAGAAGACTGTAGTCTTTGGTCTTAGTAAGTACTTCAAGTCATCTTCACTTGCAGTAAACAAGATTGTGTTGTCTGCATATCACAGGTTGTTAATGAGTCTTCCTCCCATCTTTATATGACATTCTTCTTCATCTAGTCCAGCTTCTTGGATTATTTGCTCAGCATACAAATTGAATAAGTATGGTGAAAGAATCCAACCCTGACACACTCCTTTCCTGATTTTAAACTGTTCATTATCCTTTTGTTCTATTTGAATAACTGCCTCTTGTTTCCTCATGAGCACAATTAAGTGCTCTGGAATTCTGATTATTTGCAGTGTTATCCATAATTTGTTATGATCCACCCAGTTGAATGCCTTTGCGTAGTCAATAAAGCACAGGTAAACACTCTTCTGTTATTCTTTTCTTTTAGACAAGATCCATCTGAAATCAGCAATGATAGCCCTCCTCAATTTCTTCAGAATTCAACTTGAATTTCTGGCAGTTTGCTGTTAATTTATTGCTATAAATGTTTTTGAATGCCTTCAGCAAAATTTTACTTGCATGTGATATTAATGATACTGGTTGATAACTTCTGCATTCTTTTGGAGCACCTTTTTTTGGAATGGGAACAAATACGAATCTCATCCAGTTGGTTGGCCAGTTAGCTCTATCTTCCAGATTTCTTGGCATAAACTAGTGAGTGCCTTCAGCACTGCATCTGTTTGTTGAAACATCTCAATGAATATTTGGTCAATCCTGGAGCCTTGTTTATTGCCAGTTCCTTCAGTGAAGCTTGGACTTCTTTCTTCAGTACTATCGATTCTTTGATCATATGCTACCTCCTGAAATGGTTGAACATTGAAAAATTCTTTTTGGTACAAAAAATGACTGTGTATTCTTTCCATCTTCTTTTGCTACTTCCTACATCATTCAGTATTTGCCTATAGAATCCTTCAGTATTGCAACTTGAGACTTGAGTGTTTTCTTCAACTCTTTCACTTGAGAAACGCTGAGCATGTTGTTCTTTGATTTTTCAGCTCCAGATCTTTGCACATTCCATAGTAATACTTTACTTTGTCCTCTTGAGCAACCCTTTGAAATTGCTGTTTAGTTCTTGTACTTCGTTACTTCTTCCATTTGCTTTACCTACTCTCCATTCAAGAGTGAGTTTCAGAATCTCTTCTGATATCCATTTTGCTCTTTTCTTCCTTTCCTGTCTTTTTAAAGACCTTTTGCTTTCTTCATGTATGATGTCCTTGATGTCATCCCATAACTTGTCTGGTCTTCAGTCAGTGGTGTTCAGTGCATCAAATCTGTTCTTTATATAGTCTTTAAATTGTGCAATGGGTATATTTTTCTCTTGTCATGACCTACATTTATAAAGTTTTTCATTTTTTAATGCGATTTTTAATTACAGAAAAACTCCCAGTTTACTTGGAATTGTTTTGCTATTATTTTTTACTTTATTTTTCTTTTAGAATGGAAAATTGGTCACTGCTGTATCTAACAATACTGTTCAAGTTCATACATTTCCTGAAGGAGTTCCAGATGGTATATTGACACGCTTTACCACAAATGCAAACCATGTGGTCTTTAGTGGGGATGGTGCTAAAATTGCTGCTGGATCCAGGTAAGGCTCTGTTTTGGTTACCTAGTGCTGCTCTAACAGAAAAATATCACATATGGGATGGCTTGACCAAACAGAGCTTTATTCTCCTACTATTTAGGAGTCTAGAAGTCTATGTATAAAGTGATAGGTTCCAGGGGCTGGGTGGAAAACCCCTCGACCTTGGGCTTGGGTTCTGCCTCTTGCTCCAGGCCCACTGAAGCTAGAAGCTTTCTTCACTTAGGCAGCTGCTGGCTGCTGAGGCTGACAAACCCAAGGTCGACGAGTAAAAAGGAACAGTCCCAATATTACCAAATTACACAGCAGGTCATTAATTCAAGTCCATTAAAAATCCCAGGATCGACAGGCAACATAGCAGGCTGCTGAATGAAGACTTGTTTATATGCAGGGTTCAAATGTGCCAAAAAGCTTCAGACCTTTCTCAGTGTTTCTCCTTATATACTAGAAGCAAACCACATTCCTAAGGCAGGTACTCAGCTGCTTCAGTACATTCTACCATGGAGTTGATTATCAATCTCATCATGGGGAATAACTACATCCGCCTGCCCAACCACTCAAAACCACGGCCCAACCAAGTTGACACACAGCTTAACTACCACAGGCTTCTTGACAATAAAAGGATATATAAGGATATAGTGTTGGAACAGAATGGCCTCATTCATTGGTTTTCAGCTAACAATTTCAGGATCCTCTCAAGTCTTTTATCTAGTAAAGTTCCTTGAGGATAAACTTTGCTTCTCTACAAATGAAGATAGAATGCTTTCAAACAGCCTATTCAGTAGATGCTAAAAAAAGGTTGGGGGAAACTTGTTTGTTAAAAAATTATTTTAGGTAGAAATGGGATTGTATAATCTGGAATTTTGCTATTTCCCTTGATGTTTATGTTTCTTAAGAAATAAATGTGATGGATTGAGTTGCTAAGGTAGATTGAAAGCCATAATATACTATACATTTAAGAATGGTGTGGGTGTGATTACCAAATAATAGGTGCTATGTAACTAAGGAAGGAGCTCTGGTAGCATAGTGCCTAAGGCACTTGACTGCTAACCAGAAGGCTGGCGGTTCAAACCCACCAGCCACTCCTCGGAAGGAAGGTTGGGCAATCCTACTTCCGTAGTGATACTGCCTCGGAAACCCAAGGAGGGGTCGTTACGAGTTGGGGCCGACTCGACAGCAAGTAACAACAACGACAACATGTAAGTAAGGAAGCTATGAAGGAAGTCTGTGTTTTAATGTAAGGGGAAATCATGATTTGGGTTTTCAAAACTAAAAGGTATATCATTAATTTTCAGATGCCTGATTTCACAAATTGCTATAAAGAAATGGCATTTACTTTTGTGATTTTGAAATATTTGGGTCATAGGTTTTAGGAGAGGCTTTTATATTTGCATTTATTCATGTGCATTGTTCTTTCTGTTTGTAGTGATTTTATAGTCAAAGTTGTGGAGGTGATGGATAGCAGCCAACAGAAAACCTTTCGAGGACATGATGCCCCTGTGTTAAGTCTTTCCTTTGATCCTAAGGACATCTTTCTGGTAGTCATTTTCCCTCTCTTTTTACTTTGTTCCTGAGTATTTTTGAAAGTATAAGAATTAGCAGAAAATTTTATGCAGTTGATAAAAGGCTATTTGATGTTTTAATTGAACCAGTCTCTCATATAGAAGTATGGCTATAACTATAGAAAAATCTACTGTTCATTCCTGCAGGCATCAGCTAGTTGTGATGGATCTGTCAGAGTGTGGCAAATTTCAGATCAGGTAAATGCATCAATTGGAATTTAAAACGTTTATCCTTTCTTGCATATATTGGGTATTACATGTTGTATTATTGAGCCAAATTAATAATTGTTTTTCTTTATAGCTTATCTCTTTGATTAGCTTTAAATACTGTTTTTGTTTTCAAATTCCACAATAATCTAATACAAAAGTAAATATTAAAGACTGCTTGCTTTTGCTCTTAGTTACATAGGATATTATAGATTTATATTTCATTTTTAGGTTTGTAAATCAGTGAGGAAAATTCCATTATTACATATTTACAAAAAATATGTTGGGCCTTGTGTTAGATGTTGGAGATACAAAAATAAAATAGGGCATGAGAATGACATGTACCATTTTTTCTAACCCAGCCTGCTAAAGATGTTAGAAGAGACATGAAGAAAGTACTCTCTGCAGCGGCAAAGGGGAGAGTTAATTCTCTCTGAAATTAGAGTTGACATTTCTAGAGATAATGTGGCTATGAGAAAAATACCCACAGATAGGCCTCAATATCCACAGTCCCTTCCCTTCATTCTTCAACTATTTTACAGGATTGATTTTGACACCTTAACATTTTATACTAGAGCTTTCAAGTTTTATTAATTTTTGTAGATACTTTATGATTTTAAATATATGGGTTGTATATATATGTAAAGGTTATTCAATGAGTGTATTGATTATTTTACACAGGAAATATTCATATTTAATTCAGTTATTTAGACTTGTGTCTTCATACTTCTGAAGGACTTAAAGCAATTTAGGCAAATCAAATATTATCATAATTAGATTAAAGCAAATTAAGTTGCTTTTTTTCTGAGAAAACTACCTATTAAATATACTCAGTTCTGCATATATTTTTCGGGGTGACCTTTTTAAAGGAGAAATTGTTTATTTTTATTTTTTTAATTAGACATGTGCCATTAGCTGGCCACTGCTGCAAAAATGCAACGATGTGATAAATGCAAAATCAATCTGCAGACTTGCTTGGCAGCCAAAAAGTGGTAAGGTAAGTGATTATTAGTTTTCAACCTTTGTCCTTGTTCCAGTCCTGTCAACTTTGAATGTAAGAATAGTTTTTAAATTATAACTGTTTCACTTGGATTATAAATTTTAGAACCCCAAGCCAACTAATTAATATTAAAAATGCTTTAAGAAACATTTTGTTTTTAAGTTTGCAAGTGACCATCTAGGTGCAGTGATGGGTCTCTCCTCATCTGGGGCAAAGGAGAATGAAGAAAATCAAAGATGCATGGAATCCTCAGCCTATATGACTGTGAGACAAGAAGAACTAGATGGTGCCCAGCTACCACTGTCAACCACTCAGAGGGTGGTTAAAAAAAAGAATCTTTAAAAACTTAAAATGTTTTTTTTTTTTTTTTTAATTGTGATTTGGGTGAAAGTTTATATAGCAAATTAACTTTCCATATAGCAGCTCACATATACTTTGTCTCATGACTTTGACTGCAATTTCCCACAATGCAACTGCTCCCTCTCACTTCCTCCCCATAGTTACTTCTTCCCTCCCATGCAGTCATGCACCCTGATCTGCATCCTTACGCATACCCAGACCTTCTATTCTCCCATGAATGATCTCTCCAAGGAGTGTATCTACCTAATGTAAATGTTCAGCTCATATGCCTGTCTTTTGTTTGGCTGGAAGCTATGAGAGTGGGTTCAATTCCAGACCTGAAGGGCAGCTAGGGGCCATAGTCTCAGTGGTTCCATCAGGTTCTATCAGATCAGAAAATCTGGTCCCCTTTTTTATTTTTAAATGATTTGAGTTTTGCTGCAGATTGTTCTACCACTCTATCCAGGATCTCCTACATAGATCCCCCTCTGAGTGGTTTACAGTGGTAGCTGGGCACCGCCCAGTTCTTCTGGTCTCATATAGGCCGAGAATCACATGGTGTACCGGTTACATGGACTAATTGTTTCCATGCATCTTTGGCTTTCTTCGTTCTTCTTTGCTCTGGTCGAGGGAAGACCCCTCATTGCATCTAGGTGGCTACTTGCAAGCTTTTAAGATCCCAGTCGCTGCTTGCCAAAGTAGGATATGGAACTATATTTTTGTGTAGTAGGTTATGCCAGTTGAACTTGATGTCCCCTACAGCTATGGTCTCGAGTCCACAGGTCCAACTACTTACTCTGAGTAGTGGGCTGTGACCAAGAGTGACTACCACCTTGTCCCTTCTCAGCTTTACTATATACCTGGGAATTCTTACGGAGCATATAAATACACTTGTAGAAACATACAAATAGACTTGGAGAAATATTGTCTGCCAACCCTATACATGATCTTGGGTACACTCCCCACTGCATAGACATACCTAATTGTTCAGCCTGTCTACCCATCTGTCTACCCATATATTAATGTTTGCCTTCACTGACAACGTATGTACAGAAAGGTTCATCTTTGTTGTCTGTACCTCCACTGCACTTTTGCATGTCTTCCTCTTCCTCAGTGCCACCATGTTGATTACTCACATTTGGTGCATTGCCCTTCACTTCACCCAAGTCAATACTTGTCTCTACCTATCTAACAGTGTTCCCCCCCCCCTTATACCCCTGGTAACTAACAAAGAAAATTTCTTTCCATATATAAACCTTTCCTTGACTTTTTATGATAATAGACTAATACAATATTTGCTTTTCTGTGACTGACTTATTTCACTCAGCATAGTGTCCTCCAAGTTCATCCACATTATGTGGTGTTTTGTAGATTCTACATTATTCTTTAAGGTTGCATAGTATTTCATTGTGTGTATGTACCATAGTTTGGTTATCCATTCTTCTGTTGATGGGCCCTAGGTGGTTTCCATAAAGATTCTTTTTTAAAGTTGTACATTTTACACGATTGAATTAAGTTTATGTTTTTCTAAGTTCATGCTTAGTGGAATAACTGGAAATCATTGGATTGTGTCACTCTCACCATTAGAATTGAACATTTTGGAGATCCTAGCTGATGTAGTTAGGCAGCAGAAAGAAATGAGAGGTTTGAAAGGAGGGAGGAGGATGCTTATTATTTGCAGATAAAATGCTTATATATGTGCACACCATAAGAAAATCAACTGGGGAAAAAGGACAATTACTAATAACAGAAAAATTCAGTAAGATGACTAGAAGCAAAGTTAATATACAAGACTGTAACAATCCTATATACAAACAATAGCTATTTAGAAAATACAATGGAAAATAACCCATTTACTGTGAAAAAATAAATAATAAACTTAGCGAATGTGAAACATCTATATAAAGAAAAGTATTACCATGCTACCAAGTGACATAAAAGACTTGGATAAACATATCTTGTTTTTAGGAAGGAATTTTTGATATAATAAAGATATCAATTCTTCCTTAAGTTAATCTGTAGATTTAACAGAATTACATATATAATAGCAATAAGGATGTTTGGGGGCACCAAATAAAGCTGATTCCAAAGTCTGTGTGGAATACTAAAGTCTTGAACATCAAAGTGATGATGGGAGTCTAATACAATCAGATATTAAAACATGGAGTACAGAATGTGTCTAAAGAAAATGTTGCATCACTGTAGTAACAAAAGATTGGAGCCATCCTAAAAGTTAACAGGAGACTGGCTAAATAAATTACAGTATTCCTAGAAGTGGAATGCAACTGTTACAAAGAATGAAATATAATCTATATGTTTGTTGAATAATGTTCAAGGTAAATTCTTAAGTGAAAAATATTAAGGTATAGAACAGTGAGTATAGATAGAATGCTGGTGTTTGTGTTAATAAAAAATAAAAGTGGCTGTGTGTATGTACTTACATATGTGTGTATGAATGCTGCATAGTTTAAAATCAGGAAAGGTGTGTGTTGGGGTTGTATCCTTTCACCATACTTACTGTCAATCCGTATGCTGTACAAATAATCAAGAGGCTAGAGAACACGAAGAAGAATGCGGCATCATGATTGGAGCAAGACTCATTAACAACCTGTAATATGCAGATGACACAACCTTGCTTGTCCCAAGTGAAGAGGACTTGCACTAACTGATGAAGATCAAAGACTACAGTATGGATTACACCTCCACATAAAACAAAAATCCTCACAACTGGACCAATAAGCAACTTGACAATAAATGGGAAAATTATTGAAGTTTGCTTATAAAAATTTCAAGTAATTTTTTTTTTGTTAGTTGCCATTTAAATAGCAGATGGTTTTTATATCTTTAAGCTTATCTGGGTTACCTTGTGGTGTCTTTTCCTCTTTAGACTGAATTTAATGTAAACTTTTTAAAAATTATTTGTCTGTGTTAATAGTTACTGGCAATTCCTGTGGAAAAATCTGTTAAGCTCTATAGAAGAGAAACTTGGAGTAATCAGTTTGATCTTTCAGATGATTTCATCTCTCAGGTAAGTTTTGTAAGTGACATTTTCAATAGGCTAAAGGGGCTTTTTATTATAATGATGATTGGGGTGAAAATTTACAGAGCAAATTCATTTTCCATGTAGCAGTTCATGCACATTTTGTTTCGTGACATTGACTGCAATTCCCCACAGTGTTCTTTTCCCACTTCCTCCCTGCAGTTACCTCTTTCCTGTGTCCTCCTTTCCTGTGCGTTCCTGCCCCCTGAGCTATTTCTCTGTGCAAATACTGCCCTTCTGTTCTTCCATGAATGATTGTTCTAAGGTGTGTATTTCCCTGATGTAAATGTTCACCCTATATGCCTGTCTGTTACTTGGCTGGAAGCCACAGGAGTGAGTTCAATTCCAGACCTAACGGGTACCTAAGGGCCATAGTCTTGGGGGTCTCACCAGGGTCTGTCAAACCAGTAAACGTTATCTTTTTTAGGATTTTGAGTTTTGTTACACATTGTTCTCCCACTCTATCTAGGATCTCCTGCATTGATGCTTTTCTGAGTTGTTGACAGTGATAGCTGGGTACTGTTCTGGTCTCATGGTCATATGGTCTGAGGTTCACATGGTCCACTAGTCCCTTGAACTAATTGTTTTCATGCATCTTGGATTTTCTTCATTCTTTGCTTTGGATGAGGAGAGAGCAATTTCTGTATCTAGATGGCTGCTTGCAAGCTTTTTTTTTCTTTTTTTTAAATTGTGATTTGGGTGAAAGTTTACAGAGCAAATTCACTTTCCATACAGCAGTTCAAATACGCTTTGTCTCATGATATTGACTACAATTTACCCCAATGCATCAGCTCCCTTCCTACTTCCTACCGATAGTTACCTCTTTCCTGTGTCCATCCCTCCATGCACTCCTGCCCCTTGAGCTGTGTCTCCCTGTGTGCATACACAGCCCTTCTATTCTCCTATGATTGTTCTCTCCAAGGAGCCTGTCTTTTGTTTGGCTGGAAGCCACAGGTGTGGGTTCAGTTCCAGACCTGAAGGGCAGTTAGAGGCCATAGTCTCAGTGGTTCCACCAGGCTCTATCAGACCAGAAAACCTGGTCCCTCCTTTTTTTTCCCAAATGATTTTGAGTTTTGTTCCACAATGTTCTCCCTCTCTATCCAGGATCTCCTACATAGATCCCCCTCCGAGTGTTTGACAGTGGTAGCCGGGCACCATCTAGTTCTTCTGGTGTCATAGTCAGTCGTACAGGCTGTGGATCACATGGTATACCAGTCATTTGGAGTAATTGTTTCCACGGATCTTTGGTTTTGCTCATTCTTCTTTGCTCTGGATGAGGAAAGATCCATCATTGCATCTGGATGGCTGCTTGCAAGCTTTTAAGACCCCAGTTGCTACTCAACCAAAGTAGCATGTAAAACAGTGCTTTTGTGTAGTTATGTTATGCCAATAGAACTTGATGTCCTTTGAGATCATGGTCCCAAGCCCGTGGGTCCAACAACTTGGTTCATGAGGGTGGTTGACTGTGCCTAAGAAGTTATCATAACTTTGCTCCTTGTTAGTTCCAGTTGTATGGACATTCTTACAGCACATACAAATACCTATGCAGAAATATCATCTGCCAGCCTTATTATATATAGTCATTGGTATATTCCCTTTTGCCTAGCCATGCCTGATCATTCAGCCTGTCAACCCACCTATGTACCTGTAGATTAATGTTTGCTATCACTGATAACACAGTGTTACATATGTAAAAGTGTTTATTTTTGTTGTCTGTACCTCTTGTGTATACCTGTGTCTTCCTTTTCCTTGGTGGTATTGTGTTGGTCACTTGCTTTTGATATCAAGCCTTTCTAAAGGGGCATTTTAATGCATACTTTGAGTACATACAGTTGCAGTTAAATATCACTGGAAGTGGAGAACAGCGCCAAACTGTTGTGAATATGTCTGTCTCCCACCCACTCATCTTTTCCTGGTTTGGCCAATACCTGGACAGTACATAAGTGTTACCTAACCTCTTTCTTTTGTGAGATTTGATAAGAAAATCTCTTTTTAATTTATACAAAGTCCAGTTTAACCTTAGCTTAGTATTAGGACAACTAATTGTCACATTGTCAGTAATTAGCCTTTATTGTTAAATGTTTCCCTGAGACTTGTGATCCTAGACTCTGGAATCTTAGAGGAGCAGAAAAGGCTTATTGATCCATTATCATTCATTCTCTCTCTCTCTCTCTCTCTCTCTCTCTCGCCCTCCTCCTCCTCTCTCTCTCTCTCTCCCCCTCTCATGCCACATTCACATATGCACATACATTTTGCACATAAAGGAAACGTAGGCCCAGTAGGTCAGTAATGGCTTACTGTGGTTTTCTTTACTCACTAGCTGTCTTCATCTTGATCAGAACTGCTAAGAGGATACCTTGTGTTATCTCCTTTCAATTGCTTTTTCAGGATAACAACATTTTTTATATTAAAATAACAATTTAAAAATTTTAAAATTGTGCCAGTATAGTTTTCTCATGGTAAACAGATAATAACTACTAGAGACTATTGACTATTATTGAGAAAGAAAGTTGAGAAAGAAAGTTAAAAAACAAGCAAACTTTGTCCTGCCATTTGTATATCAGATCTAATTAGAAGTTAAATAGAATAAAACCAAAAACTAAGCTCACTGCCATCAAGTTGATTCTGACTCATAGTGACCCCCTTGGGTTTTCGAGGCGGTAAATCTTTGTTGACGTAGGTTGCCCAGTCTTCCTTCTGCTGAGTGGCTGGTGGGTTTGAACCACCAACCTTCTGGTTAGCAGTCAGATACCTTAGGCACTATGCCACCAGGGCTCCTTGTTAAAGAGAATAAGGGATAACTTTGACTTTGGAAATAAAATGAGTGTTTAGTTTCACATTATACAAAAATTGTTATTTGTTAACTGTTTTTCTTCATAGACCCTCAATATAGTAACCTGGTCTCCCTGTGGACAGTTTTTAGCTGCAGGGAGTATTAATGGTTTAATTGTAGTTTGGAATGTGGAAACCAAAGATTGCCTGGAAAGGTATGATTCAATATCTTTTGTCCCTTTACTGCTTATATCTATTAGTTTTTTGTTTGTATTATTATGATATGTTTCAGTTTTACAGTTGTTATATTGTCAGTGTGCAGATATACAGCTATTAGATTGTCAAAAGTCATTTAACCTTTTCTAGTTAGTTTCAAGAGAAGATGGCAGGAATACACAGAGTCACTGTACCAAAAAGAACTGATC
>NW_006921801.1:3763840-3777638 GCF_000298275.1 Orycteropus afer afer | reverse complement strand
TCCACTAATACTATATTTGTCCTTCTGTGATTGACGTATTTCACTCAGCATAATGTCTTCAAAGTTCATCCATATTATGTGGTGTTTTGCGTACTCTGCATTATTCTTTAGTGCTGCATAGCATCCCATTATGTGTGTGTACCATATTTTGTTCAATTACTCTTCCACTATAAATCCTGGAGATAAGTCCCTTGCCAGGTATATAATTATCGGCAAATATGAATTTGTTGCTGTCACTTTCATATGTGCTCTTTTTGTGGTGTTGATTTCTTTGTTTCATATAATTTTCTATGCTGAGCTCGTTTTGTTTATGAATCATGTTATCACTTCCTTCATTGCTGTTATTTTAGTATTTGCTGAATATTTATGCTCGTTTTCTTTTTTGATGTGAAGTTTTATCATTTTTCTTTGAGGTTACTCTGTGATTTACAGTTTTCTTCCCAAGTTTAGAACAGTCCGTTCTATCTTGTAGTTGTCTTGACTTACCTTGCATCTAGAAGCTCCTTAACTAACAGTTTTTTCCCTCTTTTTGGTTTGTAGTTGTCCTCATTTGTCAATTGATGTCTCTGGTTCCCTGTTTACAATCTTGTAGGCTTTACTTTGGATACTTCCATAGCTGGATTGGTTTCTGGGTTATATCATCATGTGTGTTAATGGTCAGTTGTTGTTGCTGTTGTTGCTTTTCTGTCCAAAGGGCTCCCTTTAGCATCTCTTGTATGGTTGGTCTGGTTTTAACAAATTCCCTTAATTTCTACTTATCTGGAAATGTCCTAATTTCACCAGCATATTTGAAGGACAATTTTGCTGGGTACGTAATTCTTGGTTGGAAATTTTTCTCTTTCAGGGTTTTATATATACCATCCCATTGTCTTCTCACCTGCATGGTTTCTGTAGAGAAATCCAAGCTTAGTCTTATTGGTTGCCCCTTGTAGGTAACTTTTCGTTTTTCCTGTGCTGCTCTCATGATTCTTTCTTTGTCTTTGGTTTTGGTGAGTTTGATGATCATATGTCTTGGTGATTTTCTTTTGGGGTCTGTCCTGTTTGGGGTTCGTTGGACTTCCTGATGGATATATTGTCATCTTTCATAATACCAGGAAAATTATCTTCCAACAAATCTTTGACAATTTTCTCTGTGGTTTTATTTGTCTCTTCTTGTAGAACAGAGTTTCTTAAAAGTATCTCTGTAGTCAGTGGATTAGACCACAAACTACATTCCTTTCTTGGAAAATTGCAATTCATGTAATTATATTAGATGCTCAGAAATGACCTACAGTAAAGAAAACTGTTTAATGTTTTCCAACTGTATTTGGCTAAAGGATTTTTTTCCCTTCTGTAGACTGCCTATTAATATTTCTTGTATTTCCCAGGAATATACTTTGTGATAAACTATTTTAGTATCTTGGTAATCTGGAGATAGTTAAGTAAATGTTTTATAGCTAAATATTGGAGGTAATAACTGATAGGCCTTATTTGTCCTATAAATATTTTCTGATCTAGATTAATCTTAAATCCTAGGGTTACCTGTATATCATCTATGCTTAGTTATCTAGCTTTACTGAGCTGCTTTAAGCAGTCCAGGTTATTTTATACTTTTTTTCTTCCTGGCAGTTGTGCCTATTCGTATTTCAAGTCTTAATTTAGACTTCTGTTTAACGATGGTAGATTTAATGCATGAATCTCCTGAAACTTCCACTAAAACTACATTAGAGGAATTTTTAATATGCACTGTCCCATAAGGATAAAGAAGACAGTTAAATCAATGATAATAGCAAACCTTTGGAGGCTGGAAAGTAGAAAAATGATTGGAAACCAACTTTAGATCTTATAAAAGTTGAATCCTAAGACTACAGTGGGGAAAGCTGAGATACACCACAGTTGGCCTGGCAGAATCCTCAAAACTTCAGAATCTGGTAGCACCAGGTATTTCTAAAAGTGGGACTGAAAACAGGAGAACTGGTTTTATAAGCAAATAGATTTCTTCAATCTCAACAACAGTATGCACAGCCCTCCCTTCCCCACATACGTTCCGCTAAAACTCTGGCGATTTATTCTGTGGAAAGGTAGAACAGAAGATCTTTGGTCTTAGGTTCACTGGGTACAGTTAAGTGGCAGTAGGTGAAGGAGGAATATGGTCTTGAAAACAGAATTAAGTGGAAGTGCATATACTTGAGTATTGAAATTCCCGGGTCACTTTTCTTACTTGGCTCCTGGAACACTGTCAGCTGGTCTTCAGCTTTTCAGGCAGCAGATTAGGAATCTGCTCAAGAGAAAAGACTTAGAGAAAGAAGATTCTTTTTTTTTATTATTATTATTATTGTGATTTAGGTGAAGGTTTACAGAGCAAATCCACTTTCCATACAGCAGTTCACATATACTTTGTCTCATGACATTGACCACAGTTTACCACAATGCAACAGCTCTCCTCCCACTTCTTCCCCATAGTTACCTCTTCCCTGTGTCCATCCCTCCATGCACCTGCCCCCTGAGCTGCCTCCCTGTGCATAAGCAGCCCTTCAAGAAAGAAGATTCTTAACTCCAGGAGAAATAAAAATTTGTAAAAGAAAGGAAAAGTCATCATTGCCAACTGAGGATAGTGATGATACTTACCACTTACTGAGTTACTGTGAAGATTAAATGAATTAGCATGTGTAAAAAGTTAGAATGTTACCTAGCATATTATAAGCTCTTTATAAGTGTTAGCTATTATTCTTAGGAGCTCTGGTGGCGTAGTGCCTAACGCATTTGACTGATAACCAGAAGGCTGGGGGTTCAAACCCACCAGCCACTCCTTGGCTAGAAGACTGGGCAATCTACTTGCATAAAGATTTACCACCTTGGAAAACCAAAGGGGGTCGCTATGAATAGGAATCAACAACTCAAGGGCAGTGAGTTGGGTTTATTATTATTATTATTCAGCTGTGAGTGGTATTTACATAATCATGATGTAAACAGTGAATACTGATCCAACCAAAATGAGAATAAAGGTGTCTGGGTGGTGCAGACAGTCTACACTCAGCTAGTAACCCAAAGGTTGCCTGTTTGAACCCACCCAGTGGCACTGCAGAAGATCTAGGTCTGGTGAGCGGCTTCCATGAAGATTACAGCCATCCCGACTCTGGAGCCTGTGGAACCTTTCCAAATGAACATATAAAGAATCAAATGCCTTAACCCAAATGAAAATATATTGGGAGGAGTGAGAGAGAATAGTGGGCATACGAGGGAGTAGGGGTAATCTGATTGTAAAAGCTTGCCAAATCCTCATCTCCCATAAAGGAAAGTTAATAGAATCTGTTAAATAGAAAAGTCAAAAAAAGCAGTAGAGTATCATTTGCAAAAATTGAGGAAAGTATCAAAAGAAACAAAAGGCTGAAAGCATTTACTTTGCAGGAAAATAAGTTGAGGGCTGTGCAGAGCACTTTTAGTTTTCATGATAAGCCTTGTTAAACTGTTTGACTAATTTATATGCATGTGTAACATTGATAAAAAGTAAATTTAAAAAAATTTTAGTTCAAAGTACATTTTTTATGAAACCTTTTTTAACCTTTCTTTCCAGAATTATGTACTCTGTTTTGCTTTTATTCTTTGTAATACATATTTCTGTCATAACACCTGCAACACTTTATAGTCCTCACCATAAATATAAGGCAAACCCTCATTTCCAATAAGAAAATCCAAAAGCAATTTCTGGCCAACTTGAATATTGTTTTGGTTCTCTAGTGCTGCTGTAACAGATATACTATAAGTGGATGCCTACAACAAACAGCAATTTATTCTCTCACAGTGTAGGAGACTAGAAGTCCAAATTCAGAATGCTGGTTCTAGGGGCTGGGTGAAGGCCCTTCAACCAGGCCCACTGAAGCTACATGCTTCTCTTAACTCATGTAGCTAGTACCTGCTAAGGCTGATGAACCCAAGGTCAGCAAGTAGGATGGCACAATCCAAGATCAACAGGCACATTGTAGGGCACTGTTCAAGTCTAGAAATCCAAATCCGGCACACCACTGGTTCAAGCCCAGAAACTAGAGATGAAGACTCGTCCAAATACAGGATCCAGATGTGCCAAAAAAAACTAGAGACCTTCCTCAGAGCTTCCCCATATGTACTAGAAGCAGGCTACACCCTGAAGGCAACTAATTAGTTATTCATAGCAGATTCCACCATGGAGTTGATTACACCACATTCAATCTCATAAGGGAATAATTGCATCCCCCTGCTTAGCCGCTCAAAACCATGACCCAGTCAGGTTGACACACAACCTTAAACTACCTCGAGTATATAAACTTTTAAGGCTATCGATGAAATTGCCAAATATCTTATATCATTATTAACATAATTGCATATACTTCAAAATATGTTTAAATATATGAATTTAGAAATACGTTTTCTGTTCTCATGTTATTAAACATGAGTTTTATGGAACATAGTCATATTTACTTCCATCTAAAAGGTTTGAGATAATGTCCTTTTGGAATCTTTGAATGCTGCTCTCACTAGAATTTTATACCACACTATTTCCATTGGCTAAACAGTTATAGTTTTCATTCATCTTACAGGAGTAGTTTGTGATTTTTATAATACATTTCCTTACTGTGTCACTTTTTATAGTGATCTCAAAAGTTTGTTTACAGTGATATCAGCACTTGAAATGGTATGCTCCTGTTCCCAGGAATTAATAGTTAAGTCTCTGTTAAACATCTTTTTTTTTTTTTTTTTTTGCCTCCTTTGTTTTTCTGTTGGTTTTATCAGCATCTAAAAAATTAGCTTTAATTGAGGTCATTTAAAGCAAATTTATCCTACTGAAGCAATATCTTTTTCAAAATAAAGGTAAATGAGAGTGTTTTATAATGTGAGAGACTTTGTAGGGATTTGATAAGAAGACATCTGGGGAATAACTTTTTTTGCTTTTTTAAAATTTATTTTGTTGAGAATTTGAGGAATTCTTTTTTACTGAGGAATGTAATAAAAATTTTGTTGAGGAATAAAACCTTGCCTTATATTTGGGTACTTGCAATATCTGTAGAAACATGTCTACACTCCTGCCCTCTCCTCAGACTATAAGCCATTTAAAGTAACAACTATGTCTTATGTGAATATAAGTATAATTCTAATTGATACATTTACTAATCCTTATATATCAGGACATTTTCTTGCTTGGTATTGTTTACTGGTACATATTAAAGGATAACCTTTTGAGTGATTTTAATTTATCCAAATAATTTAATATTTTTCTGATTTTTATTAATTTGTTCAAGGTGTCTAACAGAATAGATAAGGATTACAATAACCTTTTTGATGAAGATGATATGAGCAGTGCTGGTGATTTTCTAAATGACAATGCAGTTGAGATCCCCTCTTTTTCAAAAAGGATTATAAATGATGGTGAGGATGATGAAGACCTCATGCTGACTTCAAGTCATCCTAGACAGAGAAGTCACATCTTAGATGATGATGAAAACTCAGTTGGTATGAATATGACTTTCTGCATGTGATGATCTACTCTGTTGATTAATATTTTTAATCTTTTATGAAGGTTATTATTTAATAGTTAAATTATTATTTAAGTAGTTATTGAATTTGTGGACTGCAGCTAAAGCTGTGCTTAGAGGGAAATTTATAGCATTAAATACTTATATTAAAAAAGAAGGTCTCAAATCAATGATCTGTGCTATTACCTTAATAAACTGTAAAAAGAAAAGGAAGTTAAACTCTAAACAAGTAGAGGGGAGGAAAAGAGCAGAGTTCAGTGACATTGACAACAGAAAATGTAGGAGAAAATCAATAAAGTCAAACACTGATTCTTTGAAAAGATCAATAAAAGTATTAATTCTCTAGCTTGAGAGGTTAAGGAAAAGAGTGTACAAATTACTAAAATAAGAAATGAAAAAGGGGTCATTGGATCCTATAGATGTGCTATCCAAAATGATAGCTACTAGCCATGTGTGGCTACTGAGAGTTTGAAATGTGGCTTGTCCAGAGATGTGTTATAAGTATAAACTGCAATCATATTTTGAAGACATGAAAAAAAAAAAAAAACACCTTAGTTATTTTTTTGTGGAGTACATGTTGAAATGACAGTATCATAGATATATTGATAAAATGCAGAATATTACTAAAATTTCACCCCATTTTTACTTTTGTTTTAGCATAGCTACTAGAAAATGTAAAATTATATTTGCAACACTTCTGTAAGGCATCACTACTTTTGAATAGTAAGAATAATAAGAAAACAGTAAGAGAAATATTATGAACAATTTTGTACCTATAAATTCAACAACTTAAAGTAGACAAATTATTTGAAAGACAGAAACTGCCAAAGCTAAATAACCTGGATAGTACTATATTATTTAAAGAAATTAAATTTAGTTAATAAAAGCCTTTTAATAAAGTGCTTATTGCAACAACTTATAAACTAAACTAACACATTTGTGAACATACCAGGTGAAATGCCTGGTAAATCGTGCTGCATTTAAATTGTTCAGAGCTTATAGAGCATTTTGGTCTTTGGACTCCTTTACAATTTTCAAAATTATTTAAAGAACATTTGTTTATGGAGTTATATCTATTGTTATTTAACATATTAGAAAGTAAAACAGATTTTCAGAATATTTGTTCATCTAAAAATAACACTAATAAACTATATTTGAACATGTTGTTGTTGTTGTTATGTGCCGTCAATTCGGACCCGACTCATAGTGACCCCTCCTTGGGTTTCTGAGGCAGTTATCACTATGGAAGTAGATTGCCCCATCTTCCTTCCGAGGAGTGGCTGGTGGGTTTGAACCACCAGCCTTCTGGTTAGCAGTCAAGTGCCTTAGGCACTATGCTACCAGAGCTCCTATATTTGAACATAGTATTTTTTTAAAATGAAAAATAGCTACATTTACCAAAACAAAAAAGAATATAGTAAAATTAGTGACATTATTTTTGCAAATGTCTGGCTTAATTGAAGACAGCTGGGTTCTTTTGTCTGCTTTTAGATTCATTCTGTTGCTATATACAGACAATTCCCGGGTTATGAATGTCTTGTGGCCAACTCTTGACTTGCCCTTTAAAGTTCCATAAATTTGCTCTCACTTTGAAACAATGGAACCATCCCCTATAGGCAACAAATTGTTCATCATAATCACCTTCACTTGCTTCATTTGCATTGCAGCTTTTAAATCGTTGAAAAGACTTTAAGCCTTTTCTTGCACTAAAGTAAGGCTAAATAAGAACTTTATGTACCTATTCCAACTTACCTACAAATTCAAGTTAAAGATGCACTTAGGAATGCATCATTCATAACCTGGGGTCTGCCTGTATTGTTTTTGCTTGAAGTACATGAAGAAAATTTGGCCTCAAACAGATGTGTCTCTTGAAATGGAAGCAGTACTTTAATAATCGTGGATAGTATTCTTTGATATTGTACCAAAACTTGCCAAATGATAATTTTGTAAAGATTACTTTCAATGGAATCTGAAACTTTTGTAGTGAACCTTTGTGGCCCTATTACATTAAAATGTGTTGGTCTGTCTTATACCTTGAATGGTTCTTTTGTCCGTGTGTGATTTTGTAACATATGCATTAGTTTGGAAAAGATTAGTCCGCTGAGGTTTGCAGACCTTCTGAATATTACTGACGTCAAGTACTGTCAGTTACTTTTCTTGAGTCACAGGCTCACTTTGCTCGTTTTCAAGGAATGTTTGCCAGATACCCAATTCTGTATAACCATAGTTTATCTGATATTTATTCCTTCAAGAAAAAATATTGTTCCATGAAAAATACCGCTAGTTCAGCCTGTACTTCAATTAACTGTATAAGTTTTCCTGAGACTACAATCATACTTTAGTGTGTATCAGAGGAGCTTTTGTACTAACAATACAAATGTTAACAAAGTAAAAAAGACAAATAACATGTTAGTATTATTAAGCATGAATGGAAAAATGGGGATGGTAGAGTCCATAATGCTTTTCTTTTTTTTTCAGGTCCCTCCTACTTACATTTCTCTAATTATAACTCTTGGTATTTTAGATGTTGGATTGCTAAAAAGTGGTTCTAGTCTTCTTAAAGAAGAGGAAGAAAATACTCAGGCAGACAACATTCACAGTCTACCACATGTAACATCCCAAAGGCCATTTTATGATGGGCCTATGCCAACTCCCCAGCAAAAACCATTCCAGTCAGGTTCTACACCCTTGCATCTCACTCACAGATTCATGGTAAGCCTTGAATCTACATTTACTTTTAAATAGTTTTTCACTAAGTTAGTTTTGTTTGATAAATTTTTTTTTAAAAAAAAAAGTCTTAATTAGCTGGCATAGAGCATTTTGGTTGATTACAATTTTGTAGTTGATTTATTTTATGGTTAACTCAAATTTTCAATCTTACCTCAGCTTTATTATTGGAGATTACGTTAAATAAAATTTTGCTTTACAAAATGACATTTAGTGAATATAATTTAATATGACTATCTTGAAATACCTTTTGACTATACTTTTGAACCTTGTCATATTTATACATCTCAGTATAAATTATGCTAATTCTTTTTTAAAAATTTTTATTGTGATCTGGGTGAAAGTTTACAGAGCAAATTCATCTCCTATATAGCAGTTCACATGACATTGACTAGTCTCCCACAGTACAACACCTCTCCTCCCACTTCCTCCCCATAGCCACCTCTTCCCTGTGTCCTTCCCTCCATGCACTCCTGCCCCACCCCCAGATGTCTCCCTGTGCATACACAGCCCTTTATTCTCCCATGATTGATCTCTCCAGGGAGTGTATCTACCTAATGTAAATGTTTAGCTCATATGCCTGTCTTTTGTTAGTCTGAAAGCCATAGGGGTGGGTTCAATTCCAGACCTGAAGGGCAAGTTGTTGTTGTTGTTGTTATGTGCCCTCGAGTCAGCCCTGACTCATAGCGACCCCTCCTTGGGTTTCCATGGCAGTATCACTATGGAAGTAGGATTGCCCAACCTTCCTTCCGAGGAGTGGCTGGTGGGTTTGAACCGCCAGCCTTCTGGTTAGCAGTCAAGTGCCTTAGCCACTATGCTACCAGAGTCTGAGGAGTTCCACCAGGCTTTATCAGACCAGCAAACCTTGTCCCTCCCCCCTCCTTTTTTTTGTTTTTAAATGATTCTGAGTTTTGTTCCACATTACTCTCCTACTTTATCCAGGATCTCCTACATAGATCTCCCTCTGAGTGGTTGACAGTGGTAGCTGGGCACCATCTAATTCTTCTGGTCTCATAGTAATATAGGCTGAGGAGCACATGGTGTACCAGTTCTTTGGACTAATTGTTTCCATGTGTCTTTGGTTTTCTTCATTCTTCTTTGCTCTGGATGAGGAGAGACCCATTGTTGCATATAGAGGGCCACTTGCAAGCTTTGAAGATCCCAATTGCTACTCACCAAAGTAGGATATGGGCTAATGTTTTTGTGTAGTATGTTATGCCAATTGAATTTGATGTCCCCTGTGACCATGGTCCCTAGCCCACAGGTCCAACTACTCCCTCCCCCTGGTAGCTGTCTGTGGCCAAGAAGTGACTACTACTTTGTCCTTTTTCAGCTCTACTATATACCTCGAAATTCTTACAGAACATACAGATACACTTGTAGAAACATTGTCTGCCAACCCTGTACATGGTTATGGGGACACTCCCCCCTGTACAGACATACCTAATAGTTCAGCCTGTCCACTCTTCTATCCACCTGTAGATCAATGTTTAAAATATGCTAATTCTTAAACACTAGTTAGAAGGTTTTTTTAAGAAGGCAGATCCTATTACACAATATTAGAAGATAAGTACTATTATAAAACAAAGTGAAAAAACTACCCTTTCCCCAGGACTTAAGTTTGAGAACATAAAAAAGTTTACTATTTCTATTTGCTGGTTATTTGAGGTTTTCCTTGATGAGGGGGCTTTATCGTCCTTTTTGAAAGGTGTAGCACTGAAACGAATTTGTACCTAAATATTAAGGATGGTGTTTTATTTTAATAGATTTTTTTTATTGCCATCACTCATCATCAAGGAATAGGTCTTAAATTTTTTATGAGTGTCAAACTATTTTATTTATAGTTGTATTCGTGATAAAGGAAATGAAACACTAGGGCGTAATGTGAGCCGATAATGTACATTAGTGGAAGGTAAGTTTCCTAAATGCTATCAATTTCTGTTGTCTTAAATGTGTAATTTGTTCCTGTAATATAAACCAATTAGTTGAAATAGAAAAATCTACTGTTATTTGCATCCATATTTCTAATTAAACTACAATTTTGAAATGTTTCTTTTAAAGAATTTAATGGTTTGGTTGTTCAAAGGCCAGTTGTAAAGTATTTTCTTTATGACAGTTGTGAGATTTATTTTTTTAAAAATTAAATGAGGTAATGTATTTACTAATATATAAGTGTATGTTCCTTTTTCTCATGAAAAAAAAATAATTATAGCTCTGATGTTACTACTGTTATCTAAAACTGAGTTAGATGAACTCTGGTTCCTCTCATAACTTAAACATTAAATGATAGTATTTGTTAATTTGTGCTATTTCAACTTGCTGATTGCTAGGAGCTTCAATTTTTCTCAGACTTGTATTTAATCTTACATGTTTGTAGGTGTGGAACTCTGTTGGAATTATTCGCTGCTATAATGATGAGCAAGACAATGCCATAGATGTGGAGTTCCATGATACCTCCATACACCACGCAACACACTTATCAAACATTTTGAATTATACAGTAGCAGATCTTTCCCATGAAGCTATTTTGTTGGCCTGTCAAAGCGCTGATGAACTAGCAAGGTAAATTCAAGATTATTAGGACGAATCTGGCACTATTGATCTGTAATATACAATTATTGAAATTAAAGACAAAAAATTAATAGAACAAGGTATCTTTTGGAGAATGAAATTGCAGAAAGAGTGTAGGACAAATACTAGCACACCCATAACACCTCAGAATGCAAGTGTTTGTTTTTGCCCCAGTTGTACCCTTTTTACATTGTCTAACTGCATGTCAAAATGATGTATGCTTTGTAATGCAGAAAGTTGGATTCTTTCTTACATGTTTTCTTTTTTATTACTATTATATGAATAATAAGCATTCATCGTAAAAGAAAAATATCCTTGGCAATTAAGGAGTTCTGGTGGTGTATTACCTAAGGCATTTGACTGTTAACCAGAAGGCTGGAGTTTCAAACCACTAGGCACTCCTCAGAAGGAAGGTTGGGCAGTCTACTATAGTGATACCACCTTGGAAATGCAAGGAAGGGTTGCTATGAGTTGGATCCAACTTGATGGCAGTGAGGTTTGTTTTTTTTTTTTTTTGGTGGCGTAGTGCCTAAGGCATTTGACTGTTAACCAGAAGGTTGGCAGTTCAAACCCACCAGCCATTCCATGGAAGGAAGATGGGGCAATGTATTTCTGTAAAGATTTATTGCCTTGGAAACCCAAAGGGGGTTGCTATGAGTTTGAATTGACTTGATGGTAGAGAGGTTTTTTTTAGTCCTAGGCAGGAGGACTGGGCAAAGGAGCTCTAGGTAGTGCAGTGGCTGATGTATTTGGCTGCTAACCAGAAGATTGTTGGTTTAAACCCACCAGCTCCTCTGCAGGAGTAAAATTGAGGCAGTGTGCTTCCATAGAGATTTACAGTCTTGGAAACCCTATGAGGCAGTTCTCCTGTCTTATACCATCACTATGAATTGGAATCAGCTCCATGGCAATGGGTTTAGTCCTGGGCCACTATTAATTTGTTTTTCTGTTACTGTAGGCTAGATTCTAAACCCCTCTAGGGAAAAAAGAAACACACTCAAAAATGTTATCAGTCTTCACTGTTCATAAATTTGCTCTTTTTCACTTAGTATATTTTGGGCTTTATAGATACATAGGTAGGTAGGTAGAGTTAGAGACAAAATTATGATATAAAGCAAAGGACACAGAATCTTTTTTTTTTTTTTTTAAAGAAAATACTAGTATTTTAGTCAGCTTGTTAGTCCAGGCAGGTTGCCCTCTCTTGATCTCTTCAGCTGATCATAGTACTGATGTACGTGATCATGGATTTTAATAACTCGCAGGTGATTTGAAGTTAAAATCTTTTTGATTGTATATATTAGCTCCTTGCTGCTCTGAGTGTGTTCCACCAACTAGGGATGTGGGTCACCTGAGAGCTTGTTGGAAATGCAGTGTCTTTGCCCAGCCTCAGCCCTACCGAATCAGAGTCTGCATTTTAACAGAATCCCCAGGTGATTGAGTCACGGTAAAATCTGAGAAACACTTTCTTAGGTCATTTTAACATTAATTGGTATCTTCCTTTACAAATTTTAAAATCAACTCAAAACTTCATACAGTCAGTTTATTAAAATAAATGACAATTGACTTCAGTGCCTCTAGCTCAAAATATCTTACACCATTAGAGCATTTATTTTCATGTACAGTTTTGATTTTAGATGTTCTTTGTTTTCCTTAGATGTATTATTTCACAGCTGTATATGTTTCCTTTTCATTTTAAAATTGAATATTAAAATTACTGTTCAGAAAGCTAGTACTATCTGATTCCAAATATTTATGGTGTCTATAGCATTCCAAAGTTCAATGAATTTGGGTTTAATAGTAACTTACGTGTAGTATATACATGCAAAGAAAAAAGACTGGTAACAGTGGTTGGCAATCTTACTAGCAGAATTATATTTTCTTTCTTTTCCATATTAACATTGAGGAGCCCTAGTGGTGCAGTAGCTAAGCTCTTAGCTGCTGACCAAAATTCAGCAGTTTGGACCCACTTGTTGCTCCCAGGGAGGAAGATGTGACAATCTGCTTCTGTGAAAATTACAGCCTTGGAAACCCTATGGGGGAGTTCTATTCTGTGCTGTAGGTTTACTATGCGTTAGAATCAACTCAATGGCAATGAGTTTGGGTTGGGTTGGTATATATTAACTTTTTTTTTTTTTTTTTGCAGTGAGTGAATTTATCATTTAGATGTTTCCTTTTTTAAAATTTTGTTATGATTTTGCATGCATTTATAATACAGGATCACACTCTACATGTAGCTTTTTAGCCTTCCTCATTTTATTTAACATAATGTTATAGCCTTTCTTGTATCTAAATATTCTTCAAAAACTTGACTGCTAATGGTCAGTGTATGGTATTTTTACATAAATAACATGTTATACAGTTTTTGTAAACTGTACACTGGTTCTGTATGTGCTGTGCACATTATTTATGTTGGCACATTATATGCAACAATACAGTAGTTCATTTTAAGGATATTTCATAATTATTTTCTTAAAGCCATTTCTTGTACAATTAGTTCCTAATAGAAGAATAAACTATTTGGTTTTGTTACTTGGCATTGTGATTAGTTATGTATGTACATATAAATATGAAAATTTGAATGTTTCTGTCTTTTCTGAATTTTTAGCACGCTTCACTGCCTGCACTTTAGTTCCTGGGATTCAAGCAAAGAGTGGATAGTAGATATGCCTCAGGATGAGGATATCGAAGCCATTTGCCTTGGTCAGGGGTGGGCTGCTGCTGCCACTAGTGCCTTGCTCCTCCGACTGTTTACTATTGGGGGCGTTCAGAAAGAGGTCTTCTGCCTTCCTGGGCCTGTGGTGTCAATGGCAGGATACGGAGAACAGCTTTTCATTGTTTACCACAGAGGTAGATTATTCTCAGTCTTTTTGTAATTTTACCATTACTTGAAATAAAATGACAGTTACTTGAGCATTTAAAAAATGTATATACTTTCTTTTTGGGGGGTTATGTATCTCATTTTACATTATTTTAGTATTTACATTAGTGTTGTTGTTGTTGTTGTTAAGTGCTGT
>NW_006921801.1:3762151-3762800 GCF_000298275.1 Orycteropus afer afer | reverse complement strand
TTCTTCTCAATGTTATCCATAATTTGTCATGATCCACACAATCAAATGCCTTTGCATAGCTCTGGTAGCATAGTGGCTAAGGCACTTGACTGCTAACTAGAAGGCTGGCGGTTCAAACCCACCAGCCACTCCTCAGAAGGAAGGTTGGGCCATCCTACTTCGTAGTGATACTGCCTCGGAGACCCAAGGAGGAGTCGCTATGAGTCGGGGCCGACTCGACGGCAAACAACAACAACAAAAAGTTCTTCTTACATTAGTGTAGTCTTTGATTATACAGAATTTTGGTGTTGTGTTCACTAATGACAACCAAAACATTTTCTTTGTAGAACTGTATTAGAGAATTCCTAGGTACAGTTTGGGTAATTACTTCCATGTCTGTATCTTACCTTTTAGTAAGCATGCTAGAGAACTTTTAGAGTTGAAATATCTCAAAAATAACAACTTCTAGTGTGAAGAACCAAACTACTTTGAATGAGACTTTTATAAAGTTGCTGCCTCCTTTTCCTTACCTCATTCACTGTCTTCAGTCCCACCACTATGCTAAGTTTGGTCTTACCAAGGTTACCAGAGCCTGTCTTTTTTTTAATAATTCTTTTTTTTTTTATTAGGATTTGGGTGAAGATTTACAGAGTAAATTCACTTTTCATAC
>NW_006921801.1:3750915-3760946 GCF_000298275.1 Orycteropus afer afer | reverse complement strand
TCTCCCATGATTGTTCTCTCCAAGGAGTGTATCTACCTCAGGTAAATGTTCAATTCGTATGCCTGTCTTTTGTTTGGCTGGAAGCCACAGGTGTGGCTTCAGTTCCAGAGTTGAAGGGCAGCTAGGGGCCGTAGTCTCAGTGGTTCCACCATCTCCCTATATCTTTAGACTTAATATCCAACTGTCCACTTGAAATCTTGGTCACAATAAAAATTTTGATTTTTTTTTTTCCTTATCAATGTGCTTCTTAACTCATTAATTTCCCCATCTTAGTAAATAGCATGTTATCAGTCCACTTGTATCTTCTCCATTAACACTCTAATTCAGCTCAGTTATAATCTCTCGGACATTTGTAATAGCCTCCTGACTAGTCTTTCAGCTTCAATTCTTGCCTTCTACAATTCATTCTTCACACAGCCTAGGTGATTTATTTATTTATTTTTTTAATTTTATTTTGATTTGGGTGAAGATTTACAGAGCAAATTCACTTTTCATACAGCAGTTCACATATACTTTGTCTCATGTCATTGACCACAGTTTACCACAATGCAACAGCTCCTCTCCTACTTCTTCCCCATAGTTACCTCTTCCCAGTGTCCATCCCTCCTGAGCTGTCTCCTTGTGCATAAGAAGCCCTTACTTCTCCCATGGTTGTTCTCTCCAGGGCATGTATCTACTTGAGGTAAATGTTTAACTCACATGGCCTAGGTGATTTTTTAAAAACAAATCAGGTCACGTTCCTCTTCAAATCATTCTGGTGACTTGCCATTGCATTTATAACAAAAATCAAGGTTCTTATTATGGCTGAAAAAGTCCTACAAGATCTGACCTTTGCCTGCCTCTTCAACCTCATTCTTAACACTTTCTGTTATGATCTGGCCATATTGGCTTTTTCTGTTCTTAGAGTCCTCTAAGCTTGCTTCCACCTTAGGCCCTTTTCATTGGCTGTCCCCTCTGTCTACTACAGTGCTCTTCCCCATAAAGTTTGTGTGGCTGGCTCCAACTATAATTCATATCTCAGTTTAAATTTTACTCTTTCAAAGAGGCCACCCCTAATTATCCAATCTAAAGTATCTACTCAGTCTGATTACTCTGTGTCACGTTATCCTTTTAACACTTAACACGTTATTTTTCTTGTTTGTGTGTTTGCTTCCGGCCCTATTCTTCTATTTGAATATAAATCACATGAGAACAGTGACATTGTCTTGTTCATCATTGTATGCCCAGTGCCTGAGACAGTACCTGACACATAATAAGCTCTCTATAAATATTTCTTCAGTGATTGAATAACTACTTTATATGAATAGTCCATGTAGCACATTACTGTGTTCTAATATTTGAATGATACCTTACTGTGGGTAGATTATCCACAAAAAACAGTGCTGCTTAATCTAGAATTTATTACAAAATGAATTCAATTCACAGAAAATAACAGAGTGAATTATAGCTGAATGATTTTTGATGTCTGATTTATATTTCCATTGTTTGAGCAGGCACAGGATTTGATGGTGATCAGTGCCTTGGAGTTGAACTGCTGGAGCTGGGGAGGAAGAAGAAGCAAGTCCTGCGTGGAGACCCACTTCCTCTTACAAGGAAATCCCACCTTACATGGGTGGGATTTTCAGCTGAAGGCAAGATAAATTTATTTCTTTACACAAAAGACATTTTGTCAAGAAGAAAAATGTTTAAAGATAAATCGTCTACATTTTAGGTTTAAATGTCTTTAATATGTCAGCAAAACTAGAAACTAGTATTGTTAGGCAAGGTAGCCATTGATTTATATATAAGAGTTCTTTATGAGAATTCTAATTAGAAAACTTAAAAAGAGGAATTACACTTTTCTGAAAGTGATAGTGAGGAAGAAGTAGAAATCAGTGGTGAAGTGTGGCTTTTCCAGCAGATTCCACAGAGAAAACAAGAATTTTCTAGAGCTGCAGTGGCCACATGTGGCTTTTGTGTGCTTGAAATCTGGCTAATCTGAATTGTGATGTGCTGGAAGTGTAAAATACACTCAGACTTTTGAAGACTTTGTATTAAAAACGAATGTAAGATATCTCATTAATATTTTTTTTATGTTGGTTTCATGTTAACAAGGTAATAACTTGTATATATTGGGTTAAATATGTTATTAAAATTAGTTTCACATTTGGTTACTTTTAAAATGTGGCTCTTGCTATTTGGTGGTGAGTCAGTTCCAACTCATGGCAACCCCAAACGTGCAGAGTGAAACTACGCTCCATAGGATTTTCAGGGCTGTGACCTTGAAGCAAGTCATCAGACTTTACTTCTGAGGTACCTCTGGGAGGTTCAAACCACCAAACTTTTGGTCAGTAGTAGCCCAGTGTTTAACCGTTTCTGTCACCTAGGGACTCCTATTGTAGCTCTAGAAAATTAAAAACTATAGTTACAACTCACATAATATTTCTATTAAATTGTGCTATTGTAGAATCATTTAATAGTGGCTTATGACAGATGAGAGGAACCCTGGTGGCACAGTGGTTAAAACACTTGGCTGCTGACCTAAAGGTTGGTGGTTCGAACCCACCAGCTCCTCTGTGGGAGAAGGATGTGCAGTCTGCTTCTGTAAAGGTAATAGTCTTGGAAACCCTATGGGGCAGTTCTCTTCTGTCCTTTAGGGTCACTATGAGTCCAAATCAACTGGTCAGCAATGGGTTTAGTTGTTTTTTGTTTTCGTTGATGCTGATGATTTGTAGGACACTGAAGAGTACCTTATCTTAAGGGGCCTGTTGACTCTGTCTCAAGGGCTTAGATATTTCCATTATTGGAGATTTGTGCCTTTTAACTACATTACTAGAAACTCATTTGTCTTAAAAAAAATCAAATATTTCTAGATATGTTTATAATTAGGATATTAATCATCTCTACTCTAGTAATGTGACCATTCTTCTAGCTTTTTCTTGTAGCTTTCCTTTCCCCCAAGCATTTACCAGGTCCAGAATCTGAGGAAACTGTTGTTTGCAGAGTGACAAGTGTGTGCAGCCACAGATAGAGAGAAGGGTAATTAGGTCATTGCTATATTCTTCCTGAGGTGGGGGAAATAGGAAGCTTACCTGTTTTCCTAGGTAAAAATTACAGCAGACAGGACAGTGTCTTGGCCAAGATAGAGAGAGAGGGAAGAAGAAGGGTACCAGAGACAAATTTGTATCAGATTGTGGTCATTTATCTGTCTCTCTCAAGTAGGGAGTCTTCAGATTCCAGCTTTTTTGTATTAAAAAAAAAACCCATAAACTGAAATTGGCTTTAAAAGTATTACTGATGTATTCCACCAGGTGGCATAATTTTCATTGAAACTATCAATTCTTTCTTTTTATTTGGGTAAATTTTAGGTATATTTGTTGTTGTTATGTGCCATCAAGTCGTACCCAACTCATAGCGACCCCTTCTTGGGTTTCCGAGGCAGTATCACTACGGAAGTAGATTGCCCCATCTTCCTTCCGAGGAGTGGCTGGTGGGTTTGAACCGCCAGCCTTCTGGTTAGCAGTCAAGTGCCTTAGGCACTATGCTACCAGGTATATTACATGCGGTTTTATTTTGTCTTCAGATAGATCTTATTCTATGCAGTTAATGAAACTTTTATAGGAAATAATTTTTAATTTTGCTTTTTAAAACAAAAAGTTTGAGTAGTTTATTTAACAAGCGTATAGCTATGTCTCCAAGTAATTTCTTTTTCTCTTGGTGCACAGGTACCCCCTGTTACGTGGATTCAGAGGGCATTGTTCGAATGCTTAACAGGGGACTTGGTAATACCTGGACTCCTGTGTGTAACACAAGAGAACACTGCAAGGGGAAGTCTGATCACTACTGGGTGGTTGGTATCCATGAAAATCCCCAGCAGCTGAGGTGAGCTATTAGAAAAGGTGGCTAAAGTTAACTCTTTTTAAAAAGTACTTTGAAATTCTCTATATTGTGCTTTTTAAATGTATTTGTTTATTTGTCTTTCTTTTTGGTCTGTTTACTTGCTTTCTATATGTATCAAATTAGTAATTTGTTTATATTCGCTTTGAAGTTTTTAGCCAATTGCTTGACTTGAATGAAATTTATTGAACAAAATGGAAGTTAAATTTGTAAGTGTGACATTACCGTCAATTTAGGCAGATTTGGGTGTGGTTGGATGTTTCTGATTATTATGGCATTTCGCCTTTTATTTAAAGTCTTTTATTTTAAACTCTGATTTAGAATTGATTGTATATAACTCAGCTACTTTTGGTAGTTGTTGTTGATTGGCTTTGCTTTTTTTAAAAAAAAAATTTTAATTTTATTTTTGCAGTGTTTCCTCCACTCCACTCCCACCCCTGGTAACCAACAAAGAAAGTTTCCTTCCATATATAAACCTTTCCCTGACTTTTTATGGTAATGAACTAATACAATATTTTTCCTTCTGTGATTAACTTATTTCACTCAGCATTGTGTCCTCCAAGTTCATCCACATTATGTGGTGTTTTGAAGATTCTACAATATTCTTTAGTGTTGCATAGTATTCCATTGTATGTATGTACCATAGTTTGGTCATCCATTCTTCTGTTGTTGGCTACTTAGGTTGTTTCCATCTTTTTGCTATTATAAATAGTGCTGTGATGAACATGGGTGTCCATATATTTGTTCTTGTCCTGGCTCTCACTTCTTTAGGATATATACTTAGTAATGGGATTTCTGGACCAAATGGTATTTCTAATTCCAGCTTTTTAAGGAATTACCATACTGCTTTCCATAGTGGTTGTATCATTTGACAGTCCCACTAGCAGTGTAGGAGAGTCCCAGTCTCTCCACATCTTCTCCAGCATTTGTTATTTTCTGTCTTGTTGAACTTTGCTGTTAGTGAACTCAGCTACTTTTTGAGATTTTTAGCTTGATAATTGCAACAGGGGAGAGGAGTGATAGAAATGCTTGCAATATGTAATTGACTACAAGTGTAGAATTCTCAGTCCATAGAATTTCACCTCAATAGTTTATTAAAATTTTCCTTTTTTTTTTTTTTATGCCAACTATCTTCTCAGTGTACAGACTGTCAACATTATGTAGGTACTTGGTGAACAAAGAGGCCTCTGCTTTCATGGGGCTTATAGTCTTATAAGGTAGGCAGATAATAAACAAGTAAAATACTGATTATAACTTTGGGTAAATACCACTACTTATTCTGACCAGACCCATGATGGAGGACAAGAGGGGATGTTCTAGTTGGGGTGTTTACAGAAGGCTCTTAAAGGAGGTGACATTTAAATGAGACCTGGAAGCAAACGAATGGAGTCTGTTACAGAAGAGTGGATTAAAAAGTAGTGAATGCAGAGAAGACAATATGTACAAAGGCCCTGAGTTAGAAAGAAATTAATGTGTTTGAGGAATTAAAAGAATGCAAACACGAATTAAAAGAATGCTAAAATCCACAATGATCTCATAATGTTAGACACAGGCTATGTTATAGGCCATAGTAGAGAGGTTTTAATTTTATTTGAAGTGTATCAGGGTTTAATCCAAGGAAATAATATAATCTGATTTATCATAAAAAGAAAAATGTGTGCTACATGGATGGAAGCAATAAGTGTAGAAGTGGGCAGACCAGTTTTCAACCAGTGGGCTTACTCCCTTCCACTGGGGATGTTTGGAAATGGGGGTTGTTATTTTTGTTATCACCAGTGAGTAGGGGTCACTTGCATTTAGAGAGCTAGGACCAGGGTTGCTAAACATCCTGTAATGTAGAGGGTGGTCCTGCTCAACTACAAATCATCCTTCCCTAGATGTTATCAGTATCACCATTGAGAGGCACTGAGGAGAGTTTTCCAGTCATTCAGTTGAGATAAGACTAGTTTGCACTAGTGTGAGGGCAGTAGAAATGAAAAATAGTGACGTTCAGCTGCTAACTGAAAGGTCAGCGGTTTGAACCCATCAAATGATGCATAGGAGTAAGATGTGGCAGTCTGCTTTAATAAAGGTTACAGCCTTGGAAACCCTATCGGGCATTTCTACTCTGTCCTTTAGGATCAATTGCTGTGAGTCAGAATTAAGTTGAGAAGTAGATTCAAGATAGAAACAGGACTTGCTGGTAGATTGAAGGTAGAGAGTCAGAGAGAAGAATCAGTAATGACAACCATGTTTCTAATTTAAGGAAGTAGATGGATAGTCATACCATTTATAGAAATAAACAAATAGATAACACATTGAAAGGGCAAAGGAGTAGAATTGAATCAATGGAAGACAGAATTAGTGAGATTGAAGACGAATACCTCAATGCTTCTTTGGACCTTGGTCAATCAGAAAGGAGATCAAAACAAATGAAGAAAGCTTAAGGTACATGTGGGATACCATTAAAAGGAATAACCTACATGTAATTGGAATTCCAAAACAGGAAGAGACAAATAAAACCACAGAAACAATTGTTGAAGATTTGTTGAAAGAGAATTTCCCTTTTTGGGTGTGTTAAGTTTGGAATATCTATGAAACATTGAAATGGAGGTATTAAGAAAATAGTGGAATATAAGATTGACAGTCAAAAGGAAAATTTTGGCTACAGATAAAAATTTGGGATTCACCAGAATATAGAAGGTGCTTAAAGTCACAGTAAGAGAGGACTTTGGGTAAGACAGCGGAATGGGCAGACAAGCTGTACAGACCCTCTCCAAAAAAGAGAAGAGAAACTAATTGACAGAGATCCAGAAGATAATCCTGGAGCCCTGAGCTTTCAAAGGAAGTATACAGAAGTGGATTAGGAACCAACTAGTGGAAGAACCTGAAAGAAAACATTGAGTACAGAGATAGATGGAGTTGCAGACTGTTGCTACTCTGACAGCACCAACAGCCTAAATATTTCCAAGTGGTGTTGGGACCTAATCATTGACCTAAAGATCAGCCCTGGTTGCCAAGGGCTGCAGGTATGACTGCACTGGTGGCGGATGAGTAGGAAGGGAAACAGCAAGGTGGGAGAAAACCTGAGCTGTGGACTACTGGCTGTCCGGAGGGCACAGAGATTCTGAATGTTTACAGGTGGGAGCCATTTTGGATATTTAAAGTGACCGAGGGTGCAGCCATTTACAGTGTTTGCATTTTCAATATTTAAAGTGACAGTATTCTCATCCAGATTCCAGGGACCTAACTGTAAGCTCTGCTTGCCAGGACAACAGGAACATACGGGGAGGCTGACAACAGGAAAAGAGACAGGTAGTGAGTGTATCTGCACTGTCAGCGAGTGAATAGAGGAGCACAGTACCCTGCTTATTTAGATAACATCGAAAGAAAACGAAAATCTTAGGCAAATCACTCCAACATACAATCACCAATTAGATATAAACACAAAACTGTAACAATGTCTCAGACAACAGAGTATCACAGTCCACACAAAGAAATAAGATAAAGCCGTAAAAACAAGGGACCAGGATACAGACCCAGAACACATCCTTGAGGAAGAAGCAGCATTGGAACTCCATGATAAGGAATTTGAAAGAATTATATTTATTTACCATCTACGGATGGAGAGACAGATCAGGGAAAACACTGATAAAATTAGGGAAAACACTGATAAAATTGAGGAAAACACAGACAAAACCCTAGAATAATTTCGAAAGACAATACAAGAACAAAATGACAAAATAAATGAAAAAACAAAATCTACAGTTAGAAATCTTGAAGGTTAATACTAAATTTTCAGAAATAGATAACACATTGAAAGGGCAAAGGAGTAGAATTGAATCAATGGAAGACAGAATTAGTGAGATTGAAGACGAATACCTCAATGCTTCTTTGGAAAGGGGTCAATCAGAAAAGAGATCAAAACAAATGAAGAAAGCTTAAGGTACATGTGGGATACCATTAAAAGGAATAACCTACATGTAATTGGAATTCCAAAACAGGAAGAGACAAATAAAACCACAGAAACAATTGTTGAAGATTTGTTGAAAGAGAGTTTCCCTGGTATGATGAAAGATTAGAATATATCTATCAAGAAATCCAGCGAACCCCAAATGAGATGGACCCAAAAGAAAATCACCAAGACTTATTATCATCAAACTCACCAAAACCAAAGACAAAGAATCCTGAAAGAAACATGGGAAAAACAAAAAATTACCTTCAAGGGGCAACCAGTAAGAATAAGCTCGGATTTCTCAGCAGATACCATGCAGATGAGAAGACAGTAGTATGGTGTGGTGGTTATATTTGTGTGTCAAGTTGGCTGGGCCTGGCTGAGTGGCTGGGCAGCTGGTGGTAGTTATTCCCCACAATGAGACTGGCAAACAACTCCATGGCGGGATCTACCACAAGCAGCTGGGTAGCTGCCTTTGGGATATGGTCTGCTTCCTGTATATAAGGCCTTAGGAGAAGCCTCAGGAGTGGTCTCTAGCCTATGGCACGCTTGGACCCTGCATGTAGCCGTATCTTGCTCACCAGCCTGCTATGCTCTGCTGACCTTGGGACTTAAAATGGACTTAAGTTAATGGCCTGCTGTGTGGTTTGGTAACATCAGGACTGTGCCTTTTTCCTTGTCAACCTTGGGGCTTCTCAGCCTCAGCAGCCAGCAGCTGTCTGAGTGAAGAAAATACCTCTAGCAGTGTGCCAGGAGCAGAAGGCAGAGCTGGACCCCAAGGTTGAGGGGCTTTCACCCCGCCCCTAGAGCCTGGCACTTTGAACTTTGACTTAAAGCCTCCAAATTGTAAGAGACTATACTCCTGTTTGTTATGGCATCCCATTTGTGGTATATTCCTGTCAGAATGGCACTAGGTAACCAGAACAGAATATGGTACCGAGAGAGTGGGGTGCTGCTCTAACAGGTGCCTAAAATGTGGAAACAGGAGTGGAGTGCCTCCTTGAACCAAGACCCTGGCAGAGAGATCCCGGCATACGGCATGACAGACGGCAGGAGCAGAGCAAGAGACTGGCATGACAGACGGCAGGAGCAGAGCCCAGAGACCAGCATGAGACGGCAGGAGCAGAGACGAGAACCAGCGTGAGACAGTGACAGCCTTACCAGCTCATGGAGGAGAAAGCTTAATGCCTTTGGTTAGGTGACTTCCTGGTGGAGTGGATTGCCTTCAGGAATTAATTAGTAGAAGAGACCAGCTTGAAATGGAGTAGCAGGTTGGCTGGCCCATGGAGCAAAAAAGCTGAGTGCTTTTTGAGTAGGGTTTTTCAGTGAAGTGGGTTCCTTTTGGCATTAATCGGCAGAAGCAGAGATCAGGGAAACGGAGGCAGAGCTGCCTCAGCCTGAAAGGGTAGGACCATGACCTTTGGGGGTGGAACGATCACAGCCCCCTAGGTTTCAAAGAGCCAGGCCTTCACCGACTTGGTTCTGGAGTGTGGGCTGCTCGTTCATGTGAGCCAGTGGGATGGAGCCATAGCAGCTGCCCAAGAGTGAGGGGGCGGGGCTGCCATGCCCAAGAGGAAGAGGAACAGGGCCCGCAAGGCCAAGGGGGTGAAGTCTCCACTTAGAAGAACTAGGGGACTGGAGCCACCCAGTAGAGGAGACCTGTACAGATACCACCCATTGAAGAGCTGTACAGGTGCCAAGTTGACAAGGGGTGGAATTGTGGTGGTTTGGTTTGTGTGTCAACTTGGCTGGGCCTGGTTGACTGGTTGGGCAGCTGGTGGTAGTTATTCCCTATGATGAGACTGGCAATCAACTCCATGGTGGGATCTACCACAAGCAGCTGAGTAACTGCTTTGGGTATGTGGTCTGCTTCCCGTATATAAGAAGCAGCTTTGGGAATGGTCCCTAGCATACGGCACGCTTGGATCCTGCATGTAGCCGTGTTGTTTTTCAGCAGCCTGCCATGTTCTGCTGACCTTGGGACTTACAATGAACTTGAATTAATGGCCTGCTGTGTGGTTTGGTAACATTGGGGCTGTGCCTTTTTACTTGTCAACCTTGGGCTTCTCAGCCTCAGCAGCCAGCATCTGTCTGAGTGAAGATATACCTCTAGCTCCAGTGGGCCGGGAGCAGGAGGCAGAGCTGGGCCCCAAGGTTGAGGGGCTTTCACTTAGCTCCTAGAGCCTGGCACTTGAACTTGGACTTAAAGCCTCCAAATTGT
>NW_006921801.1:3742187-3748415 GCF_000298275.1 Orycteropus afer afer | reverse complement strand
TTTGTGTTGTTGAAAAAAGGTGTTTGCAATGAACAAGTCGTTGGTCTTGCAAAATTCTACCATACAAGTTCCAGCATTATTCCTGTCACCAAGGCCAAATTTTCCAACTAAAATTTAAAAAAAAGATGCGTGGATATTAGATATTTCTGTGTATAGTTATGTGTTGCTTAATGTCTGCAATCCACTCTGTAAAATAGGACATGTGATTGTACAAACACCTATGTCTACGGGGCAAGAGGCTGCCAGATGCAGTGGCCCAGGGGTTGCTGTGTAGCACATGGCTTAGGCAGCTCTCAACTGAAACACCTCAGGTGAGTGCTCGGACATGTCCCACCTGGTGGGTGCCCAGGCAACTCAGGTGCGGATGCCTTAGATGAACACTCTGTCTAGTCCTGCCCAACTCTTGCCACCTTCTCTGCTAAGACAGCTGCAGGGAAAGCCAGTTCACCCTTGAGAACTTGCCCAGGGAGGGGGCAGTGCTGGCCAAGGGGGCCAGAGACTGCCAAGGCAGGGCTGAGGTGACTGGGGTACATACTTTCCATTGGTGCCCTATATTTCTACACTGGGCAAAACATGGGGATTAGACATTCTGAGTCACGGGGTCCAAAGGGGACCAGGCTTGGTAGTTTTAGGCCTGGGCCTCCATTGCTGCAGATTAGGTGGCTTCCAGGCTGCACATAGCAGCTAAGTAGAAGTGAAGGTCTGACTTCAAGAGGAAAGTCTGGTGTCCTGGCAGTCAGACACCTGGGTGTCCTGGTCAACAGTCATATATGTGGTCAAAAAACTCTAAAACTCACTGCCGTCGAGTCGGATCCAACTCATAGCATCCCCTCCTTGGGTTTCCGAGGCAGTATTGCTATGGAAGTAGATTGCCCAGTCTTCCTTTTGAGGAGTGGCTGGTGGGTTTGAACCCCCAGCCCTCTGGTTAGCAGTCAAAATGCTTTAGGCACTATACCACCAGAGCTCCCATGTGTGGTCAGATGTTGCCTAAATACACATTGAGCGATGCATACCTGTATTTATTTTCTGATTTAGTGAGAACTTGATAATACTAGATGATATTTATGAAAAACTTTAAATATAAAATAAAGGTCTAATTTCTGCTTACATTTTCCCATCAAGGATGTCATGACTGAAAGCCCTGACTAAAAGCCTGTGTAATATGGATGACCATGTTTTCGGTTACCTAGTGCTGCTCTGACAAGAATATACCACAAATGGGATAGCTTGAACAAACAGGAGTTTATTCTATTATAATTTTGGAAGCTTTAAGTCTGAATTCGAAGTGCCAGGCTCTAGGGGCTGGGTGAAAGCCCCTCAGCCTTGGGCTTCAGCTCTGCCCCCTGCTTCTGGCCCACTGAAGCTGGAGGCTTTTCTTCACTCAGACAGCTGCTGGCTGCTGAGGCTGAGAAGCCCAAGGTTGACAAGTGGAAAGGGACAGTCCCAATATTACCAAACCACTCAGCAGGCTATTAATTCAAATCCGTTAAAAGTCCCAAGACTGGCAGAGCATGGCAGGCTGCTGAACAATGACGGCTACATGAAGAGTTCAAGCGTGCCATAAGCTAGAAACCATTCCAAAGCTGCTGCTTATATGTGGGAAGCAGACCACATCCATGAAGCAGCTACTCAGCTGCTTGTGGTATATCCTGCCATGGAGTTGATTGCTAGTCTCATCATGGGGAATAACTACCACCAGCTGCCCAGCCACTCAACTTGGCACCTGTACAGATCTCTTTCACTGCGTGGCTCTAATCCCCTAGTCCTTGAGTGGCGACCTCACCCCTTTAGCCTTCTTTCTGAGGAGTGGCTGATGGGTTTGAACCACCAGCCTTCTGGTTAGCAGTCAAATGCCTTAGGCACTACACTATCAGAGCTCCTATGACATTTTAGAACATTTTTATGAGGGACTATTTTTGTATTGACAGGTGCATTCCTTGTAAAGGTTCACGGTTTCCTCCTACGCTTCCACGGCCTGCTGTAGTGATATTATCCTTTAAGCTTCCTTACTGTCAGACTGCAACAGAGAAAGGACAAATGGAGGTATGTGGACATCTTACCTTGACACTCTGAATTTAACGATACACTGCCTGCTTTTAAAAATTATTGTGATGGCCAGTGTTGAGTATTCATCACTTAATTACATAAGTGATGGTTATTGTTGTTAAGGTGCTGTTGAGTCTGCTGGCTCATCATGACCTTGTGTACAACAGAACAAAACACTTTCCAGTCCTATACCATTCTCATAGTCGTTACTGTCTTTGACCCCATTGTTGCAACCACTGGGTCAATCCATCTCATTGAGTGTTTTCCTTTTTTCACTGATCCTCTACCAGGTATGATGTCCTTTTCCAGCATAAGTCCCTCCTTGATAACATGTCCAAAGTATGTGAGATGAAGTCTCATCATCCTTGCTTCTAAAGAGCATTAAGGCTGTAAATCTTCTAAGAAAGCTTTGTTCATTCTTCTGACATCCATGGTATATTCAGTATTCTTTACCAACACCATAATTTAAATGCATCAATTCTTGCATGGTCTTCCTTATTCACTATCCAGCTTTCACATACAGATGAGGCAACTAAAAATACCATGACTTAAGTCAGGTGTACCTTAGTCCTCAAAGTGACATCTCTTTTCAACACTTTCTTGTTAGGTGCTGTCCAGTTGGCTCCGACTTACAGCAACCCCATGTACAACAGAATGAAACACTGCCCAGTCCTGCACCAGCCTCACAATCCTTGTTATACTTGAGCCCATCATTGTAGCCACTGTTTCAGTCCATCTTGTTAAGGGTCTTCCCCTTTTTTGCTGACCCTCCACTATACCAAGCATGATATCCTTCTCCAGAGAATGGTCCTTTCTGACAACATGCCCAAAATAGGTAAGACGAAGTCTGGCCATTCTTGGTTCTAAGGATCATTCTGGCTGCACTTCTTTCAGGACAGATTTGTTCACTCTTCTGGAGATCCGTGGTACTTTCAGTATTCTTTGCCAGCACCACAATTCAAAAGCATCAACTCTTTGGTCTTCCTTATTCATTGTCCAGCTTTCTCATGTATATGAGGCAATTGAAAATACTGTGGCTTGGGTTAGGTGCACCTTAGTCTTCAGAGTGACATCTCTGTCCTTCAACACTTGAAAGAGGTCTTTTGTGGCAGGTTTGTTCTAGTGCAATACTTGGAAGATTGGACAATCTACTTCGGTAGAGAAACTGCCTCAGAAACCCAAGGAGTCATGGCAGCACCTGAGAGGGAGTGCCTTCATCAATTCTGTGCCGTAGGGACCTTGCTTTCCTCACCCTAGTCCTAGCTCATGTCATCAAAGGTTTGAAATCTTCCAGTTAGTTGATCTAAGCAAGAACCATTTCAGCTTCTAAAAAACCACTTTACTGAGTTCTCTGAGCCTTGCTTCCGATAGCTAGGAAACTGTTTAAAATGTGACATGTCCTGTTTTTTGTTTTTGTTTTTTTTCCTATTTTTCAAGGAAAGAAGATAAAATCAAGCCATGTATCACATTGCAATTGGAGTTTTAAAATAAGATATGGAAAGCAGAATTTCAGAACATAAACTGAAACAAATGTTCAGATAGTTAACACTTGCCTGGTATTGAGGTCATAGTTGATTCTAAGTTGTTTTTTCCCATTTTATAGGAACAGTTTTGGCGTTCGGTAATGTTTCACAACTACCTTGAATATTTAGCTAAAAATAATTACGAATATGAAGAGAGCACTAAAGATCAAGCAATAAGAGAACAGCAGGAGCTTTTACTGAAGATGCTTGCAGTGAGTAAAATCAATGTGCTGAGACTATTCATGGTAACTGGTTTCCGAGGGTTGAATTTCTAAGTGGTCTGTTAATTAGCAGTAAGTTCCACAGACTAAGATTCATAAGTCATATCCAGTGGTGGTTTTTTTTTTTTGTTTTGTTTTGTTTGTTCACTTTTTTTAAAAAATAGTTTTACTTTTTGCTTTTGCCAGTATGTTTAAAGATGTGAACATTGTTTTCTTTCACATTTTGTTTATTTTCTTATTGTTGAGCATATATACAGCAAAACATACACCAACTCAGCAGTTTCTACATGTACAATTTAGCGACATTGATTATATTCTTCAAGTTGTGCAACCATCCTTACCCAGCTTTTCTGAGTTGTTCCTCCCCATTACCATAAACTATTGCTCCCTAAGGTTCTTATCTAATCTTTCAAGTTGCTCTTGTCAATTTGAGCCCATATAGATGGTTCTTAAAAGAGCATGATACTCAAGACAGACCTTTTTCACTAGTTAAGCTAGACTGTTGTTTGGTTTTAGAAGACTTCAGGGGATATTTTTGGTTTAAGATTTAAAGATTATATCAGGGCAGTAGTTTCAGTGAGTCATCCACCCTTCTTGGCTCCAGAAAGTCTAGAGTGTATGAGAATTGGAAATTCTGTTCCTCATTTCCCCTGTTTAGATCAGGATTCTCCTATGAAATCTTTGATCAGAATGTTCAGTACTGGTACCCAAGCACCATCCAGTTCTTCTGGTCTCATGGCAAAGGAAGTAGTTGTTCCTGGAGGAAATTAGCCACATATTCCATAACTCCCTCCTTTTCCTGACTCTCTCATTCCACCCACTGACAGCAAGTTGATTGTGACTCATAGTGACCCTGTAGGACAGTGGAGTTTCCAAGGCTATATAAATCTTGACAGAAGCAGACTGTCTCATGTTTCTCCTAAGGAGCAACTGGTGGGTTTGAACTGCCATCTTTTGGTTAGCAGCTGAAAGCTTTAAGCACTGTGCCACCAGAGCCCCTATCATGACTCTCTAGTAGTATTTTTTTTCCTTTTGAATTTCTTGTTTCACAGTTGATACTGCATTTACAATATTTAAAACATCACCTTGTTGTTTCTAGGATCATATGGCAGACATAAACTTTTCTGGTGCTACCTCCCTTTTTGGTTTTCCTTTGCCTAAGGCACTTGACTGCTAACCAGAAGGCTGGTGGTTCAAACCCAGCAGCCACTCCTTGGAAGGAAGGTTGGGCAATCTACTTCCGTAGTGATACCACCTCGGAAACCCAAGGAGGGGTTGCTATGAGTCAGGGCTGAGTCAACGGCACATAACAATAGGACCCTAAAGACTACTGCTGAGTGATAGTGAAGGTCAGTGGTTCTCAGCCTGGCTGCACATTAAATCTCCTGGTGAGAAATTCTTAAATAATTGGTCTGAAGTTAGAACCAGGTATTTGCTGTTGTTGAGTTCCCCAGGTGATTCAAATGTGCTGCCAGTGTTGAGAACACTTGTCTTCTAGACCCAACCCCACTTCTATCAAGTGTATTCCAATTCACAGAGACCCTGTAGGACAGAGAAGAATTGCCCCATAGTGTTTCCTAGGCTGTAAATCTTCACAGAAGCTGATGACCACATCTTCCTGTGGAGCAGCTAGTGGGTTCAAACCATTGACCTTTTGGCTCACAGCCAAGTGCTTAACCACTGTACCACCATACTCCCTGTCCTCTAGACAGTTATTCTTAAAAGTGTTACCCTTCCACCAACCTCTCGTATACCCACTGTACCCACCAGTAACAGCAGCAGCAGCAACAGCAACAGCAGCATCACCGGAAACTGGTTAGAATTGAAAATTCTCAAGCTACACCCCAGCTGGCTTAACAGGCCCCACAGGTGATTCTGATGCTCAGCGAAGTTTGAGAGTCACTCCTCTAACTTCTGCTGTTATGAAACTCAGTGAATAAAGTTTGAGTACAGGTTTTTAGATTTCTAAGGCTGGGCAGTCTTAAGTATGTTGAGAGAATTTTAGCTATGCCTGCCTTTTGTCATCTTATTTGCAAATTAGGCAGCTGTGTGTAGTGAAAGTTTGTCCAGCTGGTGACCAGACTTGGTGCCTTGTATATTTATTTTTGGAGCAAGGAATATTGATGTACATATGTTTGTATCCTCACTCTAGGTTGGTTTATGGAGAAGAATATAATACAATTTCTTCTCTGGTCATCTTGAACTAGACTGTAAGTCCCTTGAGGCCAGTGATCATATCTTATTTACTGTTGTATGCCAGGCACTGACACAGTTCCTACTGCATAGTAAAAACAATACCCATTGCTGTTGAGTTGATTTGTACTCATGGCGACTCAGAATAAAACTTTCATAGAGTTTTCTTGGCTGTAATCTCAATGGAAGCAGAGTGCCAGGCCTTACATATGTGGTACTGCTGGTTGGGTTTGAACTGCCAGTCT
>NW_006921801.1:3728330-3741867 GCF_000298275.1 Orycteropus afer afer | reverse complement strand
CTGTGACCTTTCAGAAACAGATCACCAGGCCTTTCCAACGCATCTCTGAATGGGTTCAAATCACCAACGTTTTGATTAGTAGCCCAGCACTTAACTGTTTGCACCACTCAGGGGCCTCTCAATACATGGTATACACTGAATATTTCTTGAGAGAGCAAATGGTCCAGACTATTCATTTTTAACGTTGGGGGGGAAAGGGTTCTGAAGGGAAAGTGATATCTAGGACCACAGGGCTAATTATAACCTCCGTCTGCAAAAGTTTTGAGTCACTACGGTCATCTTTCTGCCATTTGTTTTAGCTGTTCTGCTGCAGCTAATGGAAGAGATGGTGAAGAACAGAATATTTCAAAGGGTGGCTTGAGAAGCAAAGGAAAGTATTCCAATGAAATTTTCAAAGACTTGAAGTTAGAAAATGAAAAAGGAACACGCTCAGCATTTCTCAACTTGAAAGAACTGAAGAAAAAATTCAAGCCTCAAGTTGCAATATTGAGGGATTCTATGAATAAAATATTGAATGATTCAGGAAGCATCAAAGAAGATGGAAGGAATACACTAAAGTCACTACCAAAAAGAATTGGTCAGTATTTTATTTCAGGAGGTAGCATGTGATCAAGAACTGATGGTACTAAAGGAAGAAATCCATACTGTACTGATGGTATTGGTGAAAAACAAGGCTCCAGGAATTGACAGAATACCAACAAATGATGCAACAAATGGATTTCACCACATGGATACAATGGTGGAAACACTTATCTATGCCAAGAAATTTGGAAGACGGCTACTTAGCCAACCAGCTAGCAGAGATCCATATTTGTGTTTATCCCAAAGAAAAGTCATCCAACAGAATACAGAAATTATCAACAGTATTTTTAATAAGACAATTATTAAGTAAAATTTTGTTGAAGATAATTCAAACATGATTGCAGCAGTGTATTGAGAAGGAATTGCCAGAAATTCAAGCCGTATTCAGAAGAGGATGTGGAATGAGGGATATCATTGCTGATGTCAGATGGATCTTGGCTGGAAGCAAAGACCAGAATGATACACGTGTATTTCATTGGCTATGCAAAGGCATTCTAATATGTGGATCATAACAAATTATGGATAATGTTGCAAGGAATGGGAATTCCAGAACACTTAATTGTGCTCATGAGGAACCTGTACATAGACTTAAGAGGTTGTCATTCAAACAGAACAAGGGGATACTGCATGGTTTCAAATCAGGAAGGGTGTGTATCAGGGTTGTATCCTTTCACCATACTTACTTAGTCTGTATACTGAGCAAATAATCTGAGAAGTTGGGATATATAAAGAAAAACAAGACATCAAAATTAGAGGAAGACTCATTAACAGCCTTTGATATGCAGAGGACACAACCTTGCTTGCTGAAAGTGAAGAGGATTTAAGCCTTTATTGATGAAGATCAAAGACTGAAGCCTTCAGTATAGATTATACCTCAATGTAAAGAAAACAAAATTCCTCACAACTGGATCAGTAAGCAACATCGTGATAAACATAGACAATATTGAAGTTGTTAAGAATTTCATTTTACTTGGATCCATAATCAATGCCCACAGAAGCATTGATTTACATTTTACAGTCAAGAAATCAAATGCCCTATTGCATTGGGCAAATCTGTGACAAAAAACTTCTTTAAAGTGTCCAAAAGCAACAATGTCATTTTGAGGTCTAAGGTATATCTGACCCAACCATGATATTTTTGTATCACCTCATAATGCATGTGAAAGCTGGATAGTAAATGAATAAGGAAGACCGAACAAGAATTGATACATTTGAATTATGCCAAAACCAAACCAAACTCAACTGCCGTCAAGTTGGTTCTGACTCATAGCAACCCCTCCTTGGGTTTACAAAGTGATATGTCTACAGAAGTAGATTGCCCACTCTTCCTTCCGAGGAGTGGCTGGTGCATTTGAACTGCCAACCTTCTGGTTAGCAGTCAAAATGCCTTAGGCACTAGGCCACCAGAGCTCCTTCAGTTATGTTATTGATGGGGAAAATATTGACTACATTGTTGTCACTATACTGTTGTCACAAGAATGAACAAATCTGTCTTGAAGGAAGTACAGTCAGAATATTCCTTGGAAACAGTGATGGGAGACTTTGTTTCATGTACTTTGGACATGTGATCATGTGGAACCAGTCCCTGAGAAGAATATCATGGTTGGAAAAATAGAGAGTCAGGAAAGAGAAAGAAGACCCTCAACTAGCTGGAGTGACAAAGTGATTGCAACAGTGGGCTCAACTGTAGCAACAATTGTGAGGATGATGCAGGACCAGGCAGTATTATGTTGTGCATAGGGTCACAATGAATCAGAACCAGCAAAAACTGTCACCTTTAGACAACACTGCTTTGAATTTAATATTTTTTAATTTTAATTTTTATGGAATTATTTTTGTTTCTTTTATAAAGTATCATGTGTGGTCCAGGAACTAGCAACCTTTATACTTCTTGTAACACATTTGAAGAAACATACTTGATTTATTTACTGTTTCACCTTAGCACTTTTCCTTTGGAGCAGTGTTTCTCACCTGGAAAAGATAGCTTTGGGGAGCCAGTGTGAGAACCAAACAATCCCCTTTCATTTCTATACATTCCCTGTGGCAGACTACCACCCTGATTGAAATGTAATTAATGTCTATGGATGAGTGATAGTGGAGAATGTAACAAGGAAATAAAGGTGACTAAAGCATCCATGCTGATTGAGCAAACATGATGTTTAAGTAACAATAGTAATCCTTCTATCCTATGGATTGTGAGACCCTTAATAGGATTCAGGTGATCAGTTTTCCTCAGTTCGTACTTTGTTAGGTTGCCAAAATTCGTACCAAAAGGAAAAATAATCAGTGTTTTCTAAGAGATCTTGAGTATCCTATGTTTTATATTGTAAGGTCCCCCCAACAAAATTTACTTAGTAGCAGTTGTGTACCATTCTTGGCAAAGTAATAACTGATTTGTTTACAACTTGTTTTTTAAATTTCCTACCCTATGTCTTTTTTTTTTTTGGAGGAGTTGTGGTAGCATAGTGGGTAAGACATTTGGCTGCTAACCAGAAGGTTGGTAATTTAAGCCCACAGGAGAAAGATGAGGTAATCTACTTGTGTAAAGATTTACATTTTACATTTACATTGGAAAGCCAATGGTGGGTCACTCTGAGTCAGAATCGACTCAATGGCAGTGGATTGGGTTTTTGGTTTGTTCTTTTTGGGGGTGGTACAGGGGCTGGAAACAAATTTGAGAGAACCACCTTTGAATTTATGAAAGTTTTTTGGTTTCCTTGCAATTAATTTCTTGAAATGTTAATGCCATATTTCATTGAATCTAACCACTATTGGGGCTCTGGTGGCATAGTGATTAAAGCATTCAGCTGCTAACCAAAAGATCAATCGTTTGAACTGACAGCTGTCCCGCAGGAAAAAGATGAGGCAGTCAGCTTCTTTAAAGATTATAGTGTTGGAACCCTATAGAACAGTTCTACTCTATCCTAAAAGGGTTGTTACAAGTTGGAATTAACTCAATGGCAATGGATTTGGTTTAGTTTTAAGCCACTGGGTGGTACAGACAGTTCATGCTCAACTGCTTGCCAAAAGGTTGGAGGTTTGAAGTCAACCCAGAAACATCTTGTAAGAAAGGCCTGATGATCTATTTCTAAAAAAAATAGCTATTGTAAACCTTACATAGCACAGTTCTACTCTGATAAACATGGGATCGCCATGAATCAGAATGAGTCAACAGCAACTGGGTTTTTGAGCCACTGAGACAGAAAAAAAATACTATCAATTAAATGCTGACCCACCATCATTTGTAAGACACAACCCAAATTCAGAGATGTTAAAATATGTAAAAATGTACATCTTAGAACTAATGATGTACAGTATCTAGAAAACCATTTTCTTAGTTTTATCAGTAGTGTCTTTTAGTTTCAAAAGACTTGTTTAATGAGATTTAATTTTTTCCTTTGTTTTTTTGGTTAGCTTTCTTGTAAACTGGAGCGGGAATTTCGATGTGTGGAACTTGCTGATCTGATGACCCAAAATGCTTTGAATTTAGCCATTAAATACGCTTCTCGTTCTCGGAAATTAATATTGGCCCAAAGACTTAGTGAACTGGCTATGGAGAAGGCAGCTGAATTGTCAGTGACCCAGGAGGAGGAAGAGGAAGAAGAGGATTTCAGAAAAAAGCTCAATGCTGGGTAAGAGAAAAAAAAATACTAAGGTTGCTGGAGTTTTCTTTTAGTATCCTGAATATTAAATTGGTCTTTGCATTGCTCTCTGTTGAGTAATTCTATTGTCTTTTAGTTATTATAATACTGCCTCAGAGTGGAGCCAGCCGAGGCTTAAAAATCAAGTTGAAGAAGATGCAGAAGATAGTGGGGAATTTGATGAAGTAGAAAAAAACCCAGAAATACGTAAGCTTAATGAGATACATTTTCAAGGGAATAAATGATGAGGGGTGCCATGGGTGTGGCTTTCCATATTTTACCTGGCTGAGGAATATCAGTACCCATAGTTTTTGAACCACCTTTACGGTCTAATTGTTGAACAGAGAAGGTGACTTTGTCCTCCCCATTTACATTGTATTGCTTTATCTTATCTATTCTCTAGGACAGAACCCATTTTCCAAAAGTACAAATTCCTCTGATGTGACAACTATTAAGTCAGGTGAGAAATAATTGTAAATTTGTAATAACGAGCAAATTTTACAAGTAGTCTTTAGATTGGTATGTTTCAAGTATACCTGTTATTTTAATCAGAGATGTTTGTGAAACTGTGGTCATTTAACAAATGTATTAAGTGCTTCTTACATGTCATCTTTGGCTAGATAAGGGGAAAGGAGGCAAGCAAACATGCCTGATTGATCCCAGCATGGAAGACAAGTATTAAACATACAATGATATAGTTCCTGAGTATTCCTAAAGAGATATGCAGGATGCTGGAGAAACAGTTAAAAGGAGTTGAAGGTAGTTGCCCTATAGTTTCACAGATTCATCCAGCCTCAGTGGCTATAGAAAGTATGGATTCTATGAGAATTTGGCATTCTGTTCTATATTTCCTCCCTTCTGATCAGGATTATTCTGTGGAATCCTTGATCAGAACATTCAAGTAACGGTAGCTGGCTGGATACCAGTTCTCCTGGTCTCATAGCTAAAGGAGGCAGTTGTTCATGGAGATAGTTAACCACACATTGTATATCGTCCACCTGTTCCTGACTCTTCTCCTTCCTCTGTTGTTCCAGACAAAGAAACCAATTGCAGTACCTTGGATGGCTCCTTACAAGCTTTTAAGACCCCAGCTTAATTAAGAAAGAATGTCTGCCTTGAGCATTGTGCTTTTTAAGAGCTATCTATATGGTATCACATTGACAACTTGAGATTACATAGGAAACTTAAGGGGCAGTGATTTTATGTTAATGGAGAGGAACAGTTTAGAAAAGTAGAGTGAGGATGGTTGCACAAGTTAAAGAATGTAATCAGTGTTACTTAATTGTACACATAGAAAATGTTGAGTTAGTAAATATCTGCTGTGTATATACTCAATTACAACAACAAATAAATTATGCTTAAAAAAAGAAAACAGCTGCCTATAGGGCATGAGGTAGGAGATAGAGAAGGTTGGAGAAGAGGGTTGCTGGGTTTTCTGTTTTGTTTTTTTTTTAGCGTATGGTACCATTTGACTTTTTAAACTATGTTCATAAAGAATTTTGGTAAAAGTTAACTTTCAGAAAGTATAGAGTATTAAAAGAGCATATAGTAGGTAGCTATAATCAAGTCACTGGTCAGGGGCAAGTTCAGACCCCAAGGAAAACCTTCTAGGAAAGCAAGTGTTTAAATGAAGAATAGGAGTCAGCTAAGCAAAGGTGGGTAGGAGCAAGGACAGGGGAAAAGCATTTGGGCTTAGGAGACTGTAAAAAGGGTATGTGTGAAGAGCATAGATAGCAAAGGGAAAGTGGTACTGGATGCTTTTGAAGTGATGACTGGAGCCAAATATTGCAGCTCTGTGTAGGCCATATTAAGGCTTTTGAACTTTATTGTGAGATCACAGGGAATCTGTTGTAGTGTTTAAGCAGGTACATGGCATGGCATGTTGTGCTAAGGAGGAGTGGATATAATGACACCGCTGATGTAGTCCAACTGAGATTGAATAGTGGCCTGGGTTAGAGTGGTGTTGCTGAGGGTACAAAGAATGGGAAGAATTGAAGAGACAATTATCAGGAAAATGTAGAGAGTATGGGTGTTCATCTGTGAAGCATGAGTAGTTTTTAGCTTCAATGATGTTGCCATTTATTGAGTCAGGAAACACTGGGAGAAGTACGTTTTGATAGGAAGATGATGAATTTCTTTCTAATCAAATGGAATGTCATGAAGGCAGTTGGATGTTTAAACCAAGAACTTAGAAAAGAGTCTGGCCTAGAGATAGAAAATGGAAATCATGGGCATAAGTATAGCATGGGTGAATAACCATTGGTAGAGGCTATACAGCAAGGAGGAGAATGGGCATAGGCCTAGGGAAGCCCTAACATTTAAACATCAGATAGAGGAGGAGGGGGAGCCATCCATGGAGAATGAGACGGAGAACCCACAGAGGAAGGAGGTGGGCCAGGAAAATGTGGCATCTCAGAAGTCAAGAGAGGAGAGAGTATCCAGAAAAAGGATCAATCAGTGATGTGGAAGGCTTATGAGAGGTCACATAACCGTGATAACTGAAAAGTATACACCACATTGTCCACAAAGGTCATTGGGGGCCCTATCAAGAGCAGATTCTATAGGGTAGAGGGGCTAGAAGCCATATTATTTTGGGTGGAGGAACATATGGACAGTGTGGAAACAGCTTTGTAGATAGGTCTTTAGAAGTTGGCTTTATAGGGAAGTGAGAGAAAATGGTGGCTGGAGGGCATGTGGGTTGGAGAGGGTTTTCTTTTGTTATTTTATTTATTTATTTATTTATTTTGGTTGAGAGACTTGAGCCAATCAGAGAGAAAAGTCAAAGATGGGTAGAGGAATCATTGATAGCTTTTGAGAAAGCAGAGGGAGGTAGAATCCAGAGTACAAATAGAATTAACTTTTGCTAAAATAAGGCACCAGGAGCAGGAGGAAGAGTAGATCTACAGATACTGGGTATGTATGTTTCATAGTGGCAAATTGGGATAGTTCCTAGCTAATAACTTTTATTCTGTCTTGGAAGTAGGAAGGAGGTCATCTGTAGTTGTTAATAGTTTTAAAATTGGGAAATACATTTATTTTCATGTAATATATATGAAAATTACCTATTTACTATTATAAGCAATATTAAGCAAGGGTTTCTTTTGCTTGCGAAAGGTGCAGTTATATCTAGCAACCAAGGACGAACAAACCCCTTCAAGGTAAACTCTTTCCAGTGATATTTTCTGTTATTTAAAGACATCTTCATAGAGAGGAATATTCCTAAATAACCAGATGTCCCTCCTCAGATCTGGAGGCATTAAAGACTAAAGCAGATGATTGCGAAGAGAAGGAGAAAGCACTAGTTCACCCTTAGGCCAAAAATTATATATTCTGCTTATATTCGAAGTACCTGTGGTTTTGAAAGATACTGTTTTGGGGGGAGGATATGGTATTTTGGGACTAATGCACATCAGTCTTAATTTGGATTGTGCCACATGTAGTAGTGATATTTCTAAAGGTAGGACTATAAAGCAAACTTTAAATTTTAAAGAAAAATAAGTATCTCTTGGGATTTTTTTTCTCCTTAAACATAAAATGCTAAGACTAGTTTGCTTTTTAGATATCAGCCAATTCTAAAGAGCCAGCCATTTCGGTGAATACAGCACGTTCAACTAATATTTTAGACAATATGAACAAATCATCCAAGAAATCCACTGCACTTAACCGAGCTGCAAATAATGAAAAGTCTCCAGTTATAAAGCCTCTGATTCCAAAGCCAAAGTCTAAGCAGGTACTCTTTGAGCTATCCCAATCTGCAGTAAACTACATGTAATCTGCTTGTTAGATATCAGTTTATTTGCTGTATCAGGCAAGGACAGGAAGTGCTAGTTGTTTATACGTGATGGTCTAGTAGGGCAGTGGTTCTCAGTTCTAGCTTTGCTTCAGAATCATCTGGTCGCTTTTTAAAACACATATACCCTTATTTCTGCAGGTCACCTTGCAGCCAAATTATAAATTAGCTATAAACACTATAACCAGTGAGTAATGTGCTCCCTTAAACAGCTAACTATATGAGACCAAATAAATGGTCAACATTGCCCAGAAACAAAGATGAGAAGGCAAGGAGTAGAAGGGAAGCTTGATCAGTGGAAACAGAACAAACAGAATGGAAATGATGAGAATGCTGACACATTGTAGAAATTGTAACCATGGCATGGAACAATATGTATAAAAATTGTTATCAAAGAACCTAATTTGCAAAATTGTATTTATTTATTTATGTTTATATATATATCCAGACCCTAGGACTTAGGCATATATCTTTGTTTTTAATAAACTTCCTGGATCGTTGTGATGCGTGTTCTTTTTTAGTAACAAATGACCCTAGTCTTTCTGCCTATATTCTGATTTTGCCTCCTCTAGTAAGCATTTGATCTCATTTTGTCATCAGTGAAATAGATCTGTTATTTAACTTTTCCATTTCATATAATTTTATTCATTTAGAAATCATTAAATTTGAAGTGTAGCACTTTGGTTTTGTGTATGGATGCATGTTTAACTAAGAACCTCAGGACTTCCCACATTATAAGAATTTTAAATAATTATAAATATTTCTTTGTGTTTTTCAAAACCTGCCTGCAAAAAGGATAAGGTGGCCACATATTCTGACCTCCTAGAACCCCACAAGAAGAAGACAGAATCACCATCAATAGCCCAAGGCCTATTCCTACATGGCCAGACATGCTGCCTCCCTCCAGCCCTTTCACCAACTGTTCCTCCCAAAGTACCACCACCTCTCTCCTGGGTTTGATAATTCTCTGCAGTGGCCACACAGAACTCACAGATTATGAGGTTTATTAGGGAAGCACCAGGCTACAATTGAAGTTCAGGAAAAACGCTCAGTCTCTCTCCCAGCCCGATGTCTCTCAGCCAAGTCTCTCACAGTCTCTCTCCCAGCAGTGCATGTCCCTCGGTGTCTTATTCAGCAATGCGTGTCTCTTGCGTCTCTTTCCCAGCAGCACGTGTTTCTTTCAGCAGCATGTCTTCCTCAACCAGCAGTCAGAGAGAGTTCTGCCTCCAGGAGGCCTCTTTTTGACCTTGGCAGAGTGGCCAAACCAACCAATCATAACAACAGAATTCTAAGCACCTGAGAGTGAGCCTCCCATAACATTGCATTGTGCTACGCCCAACAGAAATAACCCAGGTGGTTAACATTTACAATCAGGAGCTCCTCAGTTGCTCATTCCACCACTGAGTTTACAATGACTTATGGGTAGAAAAGCCATACTAAGTAATTTACTACACTGCACTGCCTTTAACTTATAGAATCATAAAAGTTTTGTGGCAACGCTCATGTTTGTTTTTCAGGCATCTGCAGCATCCTATTTCCAAAAAAGAACTTCCCAAGCTGATAAGACTGATGAAGTGAAAGAAGAAAATCCAAAAAACTCATCATCTGAAACCCCAGCTGTGTCTCCTCAAAACACAGAAAACCAAAAGTCAGTACATGTAGAAATTTAGTGTTCTTAATATGTCGTCCTGATAAAATGCTTAACAGTAGCAGCAATACAAAATTACACAACTCTTATTAAAAATAATACATTAGTACTGATGGTGGGTGTTCAGAACACTTGTAACTTTTAAGTAGTGGGTACTGAGAAGGATAGTCCTTACCCCAGGATTATTAAGGGTAGGAAGGAGTATATTTCTGATTTTTTAATCAATAACTTATAGTGAGTGGCATTATAGCACAATTATTAGAAAAACAGATTCCAGAGCCTGACTACCTGGGTTGGAATATGAGCTCCACTGCTTACCAGCTGGGTGACCTTGAACAAGTTCCTGCCTCCTGTTTGCTTCTCTGTAAAATAGGTATAATAATAGGTAGGACCTATGATTCACATGTTAAAATAAGCTTTCATAAATTGTATTTATATTTTTTGGGGGGATACAATATTTTATGTTTTTTTAAGTTTCCATATTTTTTTAGTTCATTTTTTGTTTTGTTTTGGAAAAGAAAATATATTTACATGGGAGGAAATCAAAAGATAGAAAAAAAAATGTGATGAAAAGTAAGCCTCTTTCCTGGTGAATACCCAGTTCCCCTTTGCAAAAACAGTCACTGCAACAAGTTTCTTAGGTGTTTTGGAATTATTCTATATATAAACAAACACACAAGTATATCTATGTGTCTGTATTTTTAGTTTTACACAAATAGTAGCATACTGTACACATTGTGATAGCTTCTACAGATCATATCATGTTATTACGTAAAGAACTACTTTAATCTTCTTACATTGCATGTAATGTATATATCATAATTCATGTCTCTACTGGTAAGCAAAAGGTGGTTGTTGATCTTTTGCTCATACAAACAGTACTTCAGTGAATAACTTTACATGAATGTCATTTCTCATATATGTCATTTCTCAAATATAGTTATAAGATAGATTTCTGTATGTTTCAAGTTAATATACACTTGTAATTCCAGAAGATATTGACAGATTTTTCTGCACTGATGTTATATTGATTTATACAGCCCAGCAGTATGAGACCTCTTGTTTGTCCATATCTTTGCTATGTTAGATTTATTTTAAATGTATTGGTTAAATTGGAGAAGTCACCATTTCATTTTTAGCATTAGTATTTAGTATCTCATTATACTAGTAACTTTATGTTAACCAGTTTAACATAAATAAAAGCCACAGCTTTTATGGCTTTTATTTCTCTGTTTTGTACTGAATTCTATTTAAATCCTAAGCAGTGAAAATTTTATTTAAGAAGATTGATAATTCAACATTTTATATTCTCAATTGGCTATGCAGAAAACTTACTTTCTCAAATGTCATTAAGGAATTTCTATTATTTAACTGGAAAATTCAAAACAAATGTTGATATATTAAGGAGCTTTGGTTGTGTAGTGGTTAAGGCATTTATTTGGCTGCTTACCAAAAGGTTGGTGGTTCGAACCCACCAGCTGCTCTATGGAAGAAAGATGAGGCAGTCTGCGTCCGTAAAGATTTACAGTCTTGGAAACCCAGTGTGGGGTTGTTGTGAGTCAGAATCGACTCCATGGCAGGGAGTTTGTTTTGGATGATACACTAAATCGTAATTTTTTTTTTCGCCCCTAAAAATGCACCTGTTTAGAGACATTCAAGGAAACTGCATGCTGTTACTAGACCTGTGACATTGCCCCAACAGTGATTAAAATGTATATTAATTTTTAGAAACTCAAGAACCTTTTGTTTAGCATTGGTTTTTGTTAGTTTTGTTCTATTATTTTTCTGGAAGTAAGATTACATTAAGAAGATTACTTGGAATTTATCTATTTTTAGAAATTGGGCAAGTGGTTATAGGGGTCCTATTAATATTTTTTAATAACTTATTTTTCTAAAATTTAAAGAAAGTGGAAAATGCTTATAAAGACAAAAATCACTTAGTTATTCACAGAGGTGGTATTTTCTTTCTAATTCTTGTAAATGAAGTTAAGATTACATACGTAATGGAATTATATTAGAGATACAGTTTTATATCCTGTGTTTTTGTTTCCATTCAGAAACATTTTCCCTTGGTAATTATGCCACTTACTTTTTATATGGATGTAGACTGGTTATTTAGGATCCTGTTGAGAGCTGCAGTGCAGTGGGAGGCAGTATAGGTGGGGGGCTAAAAATGTGAGGACTCTGGGATCGAACTGCCTATCTGTTGAATCCCAGGTCTATCTGTGTAATTTGGAGTAAGTTATTTTGTCTCTCCAAGCCTCAATTTTCTCATCTATGGAATGGAGATATTAATTGTATGTACTTCATAGGGTTGTTGCACATTAAATGAGGATATGCATATAAGGAGGAGCTTATATAACAACAACAACATGCATGTAAGGAGTTTAAAAAGTGCCTGGCAGATAATAAGTACACAGTAAATGCTAAATATTTGCATAAAGTCTTCACTTGGAACTTAAAGACAATCTGTGTCAGAAGTGAAATCAAATAAAATTGATAAATATGCTATGTCAATTCTTTACATAGCGATGATTCAGGGAAAGACCTAGGTGATAGGTAAGGGATTTGAGAGAAGTCGTGAAGTTTCAAATAGCTTGTTTGAGAAGTAGAGAAAGAGCCTGAGCTAGAGGGGTCAAGTGACATTGCCGACCTCGGGCCTGTCTACATTCTTAAAAGAGTTGAAAGTATGGCAAGTATTGTTGTTGCTGTTATGTGCTGTCGAGTCAGACCTGACTCATCGCGACCCCTCCTTGGGTTTCCGAGGCGGTATCACTGTGGAAGTAGATTGCCCAACCTTCCTTCTGAGGAGTGGCTGGTGGGTTTGAACCGTCAGCCTTCTGGTTAGCAGTCAAGTGCCTTAGGTACTATGCTACCAGAGCTCCTATGGCAGGTATAGTTACTAGGAAAATACTAATGTGAATGATCATTTTGAATTGATATTATAAGGGATTTTTCAGTTCATTAATCTTGCAGTTACCAGGCAATCTTAAGTACACCTACTCCTCACTTAACGATTATCTCATTATCTGACATTTCCCATTTACAACAATAGTGAAAAATGTACTACTTGGCTATTTTGGGCATTAAGGACATATGTTTGGCAGAAACGAATGCTGATGTGCAAGGCGAGAGTAATGCTGGCTGTGATGGTTAAGGTTATATGTCAGCTTGGCTGGGCCATGATTCTCAGTGGTTTGACAGTTTATCTAATGATGTCACTGGCAGTTATGTAATAATGTAGTCAGCCTCCATTCTGTGATCTGATAAGGTTGTCCTCCATTTTCACATAACAATCTGGTCTTTGAAATCTAACCATGTTGATAAATGAGAAATGGGTGTAATATGAATATTTACAAGTATAATTGTGTCTCCTATACTTTATATAGGTAGGTAAAGATTAATGGTTAATTACTAACTTGAAAAATAAGATGCTTTAAATTATGTCTTAAATATAAATTTTTACCATTTAATTACTATTTTAGGCCAAAGACTGGGTTCCAGATGTGGCTGGAAGAAAACAGAAGTAATATTTTGTCTGGCAATCCTGACTTTTCAGATGAAGCAGACATAATAAAAGAAGGAATACTTCGATTTAGAGTATTGTCTGCTGATGAGAGGAAGGTGAGGATAATTGCATTGAGATCTTAGTGAATTCTCTGGTTTTTAAAATCGTTAATGGAAATTGAATACATCTGGTGCAGCTTTTTTTTTTTTACACAGTTATACAATGTTTATATTTGTATAAGGGAGCTCTGGTAGCATAGTGGCTAAGACACTTGACTGCTAACCAGAAGGCTGGCGGTTCAAACCCACCAGCCACTCCTCGGGTTTTTAAAATTGTTAATGGAAATTGAATACATCTGGTGCAGCTTT
>NW_006921801.1:3726643-3727989 GCF_000298275.1 Orycteropus afer afer | reverse complement strand
TTTTTAAAAGATACATGTTATTGAAATATAATTTATGTACAATGAAATACACAAAAATAAAGTAACATGTCAGTGCATTTTTTCTTTTCTTTTTTTTTTTTTTTTGTACTGTTCCCTCTCCTTCCCTCCCATTCCTGGTAAACAACAAAGTTTCCTTCCATATATAAACCTTTCCTTGACTTTTTACAATAATGAATTAATACTATATTTGTCCTTCTGTGATTGACTTGCTTCAGTCAGCATAATGTCCTCCAAGTTCTTGATGAACTGGGTTTTATGAATAGTTATTGTATAATGAAGACGGTGAAACTGACCAAACCACCTCTGGCCCAATTTGTGTTTTTCATTCTATGCAAGTATTTGTTAAAGGATCAGAATTCTAGACAATTAGATAAAATGGTTATCTGAATGAATAAGACCTTATGCTACAAAAGAGGACAAGACTAGGCAAAAGTTGTGATTGTGTTTTTGAATTCTTAAAAATGTTAATGGATGTTTTCAGGTAAACCCTGAAATAAACATTTTCTTAGATTTAATTTATTAATGTGGAAGATTTACATCTCAAAGACTTCTTTTCTTCAATAAATAAATACAAAGGGAAATAAACTAGAAGGAGAAACTATTAAAGATGAATCTAGGAAAACTGGAAGTTGTCAGAAATGAAATGGAATGTATAAAGATCGATATCTTAGGCATTAGTGAGCTGAAATGGACTGGTTTTGGCCATTCTGAAACAGACAACCATATTATCTACTATGCAGGGAATGACAAATTGAAAAGGAATGGTGTGGCATTCGTTGTCATAAAGAATGTTTCAAGATCTAGCCTGAAGTACAGTACTGTCAGTGATAAGATAATATCCATATGCTTACAAGGAAGACCAGTTAATACTACTACTGTTCAAATTTACGCACCAACCACCAAGGCCAAAGATGAGGAAATTGAAGATTTTTACTAGCTTCTGCAGTCTGGAATTGATCAGACATGAAATCAAGATGTGTTGATTATCACTGGTGATTGGAATGCAAAAGTTGAAAACAAAGAAGAGTTACCAGGAAGTTGGAAAATATGGCCGTGGTGATAGGAATAATGCTGGACATCACATGATACCGTCTTGCAACATAATGACTTACTCAACAACATAAGAGATGACTATACATATTGACTTCACCAGATAAAATACACAAGAATCAGATTGACTACGTCTGTGGCAAGAGGAGATGGAGAAGTTCAATATCTTCAGCCAAAACAAGGCTAGGAGCTGATTGTGGAGCAGACCATCAACTGCTCATATGCAAGTTCAAGCTGAAGTTGAAGACAATTAAAATAAACCCATGAAAGCCAAT
>NW_006921801.1:3691027-3701237 GCF_000298275.1 Orycteropus afer afer | reverse complement strand
GAGGAGTGGCTGGTGGGTTTGAACCGCCAGCCTTCTGGTTAGCAGTCAAGTGCCTTAGCCACTACGCTACCAGAGCTCCATATTGCCCTCCTATTCCTGACTCCTTTCATTTGCTCCAGGTGAACAGAGACCAATTGTGGTGCTTTATATGGCCACTTGTTAGATTTTAAGATCCTAGGCACTACACAGTGAACTAGGAGGTAGAACAGAAGCACTAAACATGTTTATTAGACCAATTAACTGGGCTGTCCCATCAAACCGTGACCCTAAACTTCCAAACCAAAGGATCAAATCCCATGAGGTGTTTGATTGTACATAAGCAGCCACAGCAGCTACTCTTTTTGTTGTAAATGCCACTTTTTTTTTTTCCCCAGTTCAACTTTTTATGGGTGTACATCAATTACAGTTATCAGCTGGGCAACCTACCCTTAATGAGTGTGATTTGAATGATACAATTTCTGATTGAAAATGTTTTCAGCCAGATAAAACTCAGAGCTCCAAAATGGTGAAAAGATTAGAACCAGTTTGTTTTCTCATCAGCTTTGGTTCATCAGTCTGTGAAACATTCATAACATTGAAGTTAATTTCCACAAATACTTGGATGACTAGCTGGGACAAATGTACAGTAGCAGTTGTGATGCTAAAAATAAAAATACACTCAAACAATATAGAAACTTGGTTTCGCGTGTCTCGGCTGAGCTGTTGCATTCCCTTTGTCTTTATTGTCATTCCCAATTTGCTGTTTTTTAACACTGGTAGTTACGGCAGAATGGTGGTCGTTCCTCCTATGTGGAGCAGCATCTCTGAATTTTCCATGTGCCATCAGGAGACTCCTGCAAGAGGAATTACTCCGTCATAATCATAAACATCTATCATCCCCTCTCACACTGTGCTCTTATTGAAACTATAGCTGCAAAACACAAGCAAATAAAAAACGGCATGGCAAAATTTCCTATTCCTATTATTCTATGGTTTCTAGACCTTTGTCTGAAAATCTTAGGAAGCACTTGCTGAGTTACCATACAAATTTCTTTCCTTTGCTTCTTTAGAGATCTTACTAAATAATAGAAAGAAAAGTAAATAATCACAGCCAATGATGAAGTGAAAGGTGGGCGAGGGGTGAGGCATCCATGATTGACAGATAAATTTAGGAAGACAAGAAAAAAGATGTTCAAAGAAGCAGAGCAGGGAAGCTATAGCCCAGACCAGTGCTTCCCAAACATTCATGGGCACATTATTTCAGGGATCTTGTTAAAACCCAGATTGTGATTCAGTAGGGCTAGGTTTGGAGTGTGGCCTGAGATTCCATAGTTCTAACAAGCTCCCAGGTGAGGCCACTTCGGCTTGTCTGGTCCATGGACCACAGATTGTGAAAGGGAGGATACATACGGAAAGGGCTTTGGCTGAGGACAGGCCTAGTGTGCCCTCTGGAACAGGGAGGGGCTCCAGACTGAGCAGGTGAAAAACATGGGGCTGGAGATGAGATGACAGGCAGTCCTCAGGGTTTGAACAATGTCTGTTCCTGTATTTTTAAGTCATTAAGTGGAATTTGTAGGTAAATTGGAACAGGTGCATAGAATTCCTTTTTAGCCTTTAGTTCAAGAGAAGGCTCCAGTCTTCTTCAATGTTTTAAAAGCTGCACATGCAGGAAGTGAAAGTGATTGTGTTGGATTTGGTGCAAATATAGCGGTTAGGTTAGTTCAGTTGTTTCAAACTGAGGGCAAATTTACATCACATTAAAGAGCTAGCACGAGTTGTCTAACTTGGAAGGGGAACTGCCTGTAATTGAAAATCTGTGTTTCAGGGGTTGAACTTCAATACCCAGAGACAGGGAGGGCAGGTAAAGGGAGGAGAGCCCCAGCACATTGTCACAGAACTTCCAGACCAGCGTTTCCCAGTGTCTGCTTTTTTTCAAAAGAAAAAGCTAGAGTTTATAAGAAATCTCCTGATTTTGTTTCGTTCTTGGCCACTAATTCAAATGGAAGATTCTACTCTAAAGAAACTAAGCAGATTTTCTAGGGAGAACCAGAGCAGCACATTCTGGTATTTCAGGGGTTCCAGCATGCTCACAAGGCCAGACAAGGAGGGAGCAAGCTGAAGGCAGGAGAGCTGGGTGCTGAGGCCCTGAGGACCAGATAGAATAGAGAACTTGGGACAACATGAAGATTTGATTAAGGGGTTTGGTGGAGATAAAAGCAAAAGTCAATTTGACATGGGGAGTTCTGCCCACCAAAAGGCACGTGCTCGTGAACCTGGCTGTGGAGAAGGAATCATGTGTGACTCATTGTCACACAGCCATAGAAATGTAAATTCCTCTCATTTTCCATCTTGCAAGGTCAACTCACAGGCAAATTATAGACATCTGAATGGTATTTATAGAACAGAATAAAAGTGTAACAAATCTTGACAATGTAAAAGTAAAGAGGACTTTAGAAGAGACACAAATAAGGAATTAGAGTGCTAATGTCCTCTGTTTACAAAGCAGGAAGTTGATTCACTTGCTGTGGTGGCTGAGACAAAAGTGAAGTTATAGTATGTTGATTGAAGATAGTGAAGTGACCAGTGGAAGAACGAAGAATAATTATACAGCTATGGGGAAGGGGCTGAATTCTTATCTTTCATAGCAGAAAGGCAATATTAAATGTTCAAAATTGATCAGTAAGAAATAGCAGAAGAGGCATATTTAGAGATATGGGGGTTGTCACTGCAAATGCAACAACAGAAGGAGCTCTGGTAGCGTAATACTTAAGGCACTTAACTGCTAACCAGAAGGCTGGTGGTTCAAACCTACCAGCCAGTCCTCGGAAGGAAGGTTGGGCAATCTACTTCTGTAGTGATACCACCTCAGAAACCAAAGAGTTGGTTAAAAGATAATGTCTCTGAGGAACAGAGCCAAGACTGGAACTGTGGATTCCCACCATAGCACATTTTTTTCTGTTTGACTTTTTTGACCATATGTGTGTATCCCTTTGATTAATTATAAATACGTGTGTGTATGTGTGTGTGTGTGTGTGGGTGTGTTAGCTAGTCTGTGAGAGAAAAATGAGGCCACTGCTTCTATAAAGAGTATAGCCTTGGAAACCCTAATGATCAGTTCTACTCTGCCCTATAGGGTCGCTGATTCAGAATCAACTCGAGGGCAATGAGTATATGTATTTAAGCATATGCTGAGTTGTAAATGTGAACTGGGGGGCAGTAGAGGCACCTCAGTATACATAAAAGAACTGGTTGTAAAGAAAATATTTTGAACTCATACACAATACTGATCGATTTAAAACAATGAGAGAAAGAAGGAAGTAAACATGGTAAAATGTTAATACTTGCGGAATCTAGACTGCTACAGAGAAGTGAATATAGCAATAAAGTGAGTCACATACATTTTTTCATTTCCCGGTGCACATAAAAGTTATGTTTACACTGTACTGTAGTCTGTTATAATGAACTCTGGTAGAGTAGTACCTAAGGCATTTGACTGCTAACCAGAAGGTTGGCGGTTCAAACCCACCAGGTACTACATGGAAGGAAGACTACGCAATCCACTTCCATAAAGATTTACCACCTCAGAAACACAAAGGGGGTCATTATGACTCAGAATCCACTCGAAGGCAGTGAGTTTAGTTTTTGGTTTTAGTTAAAGAGTGTAGGAATTCTTTGTATTTTTTTCCCAGAGCACGTGATACCACATTTTATTCCTGCTCTATCTTTACAAAGACTAAAATCAATACATAGAATATGATACTAACCAAAACCAAACTCACTGCTATCCAGTTGATTCCGACTCACAGCAACCCCCTTTGGGTTTCCAAGGTGGTAAATCTTTACGGAAGTAGATTGCCCAGTCTTCCTTCTATGGAGTGGCTGGTAGGTTTGACCCGCCAACTTTCTGGTTAGCAGTCAAAATGCCTTAGGCTCTATGCCACCAGAGGTCCTAGAAGATACTACTACTAATCAGTCATAAAACCTGCCTTTGATTCCAGGACTCATTTCTTTATCTGGGCCCTTTTCACAAAGGTATTGCTTGGAAATCTCAATGTTTTCATTGTATTATTTTATTTATCACATATATATATAAAACAATCACACATAACAGTTGCATAGAAGGTTCTGTGACAGTTTGGTAAAACAGAACATGGAGGCCCATTTAAATGGTCTTTGCTCTGCTTTCTCTCCCATTCCTTGTATTATTTTTGCAAATTATCTTTATGTCTGAAATTATTTCAAAATATTTTTTTTAAATACTGAAAAATATAGTAGTGTTTCTTCTCCTTCTGACATATATTTCAGCATCTTTGAGAAAGAGCTTACAGTAAATTCCAAATGTGGGCTCCATTACAAAATTTGGTTTGGGATAACATTTAGACATCTCAAGACTAAAGAAAAATAAAATGTCCTGCTCTTCACAAGAAACCATCTGTGTGGTGTCTGGTAGGGCTTGAGGTTCGCTCAGTGATTGAGAGGAGTAGGCTGCCTGGGGCGTTGAGCTCACCAACCAACGTGCTGGGAGCTGCTGTGTCTGTCTGTGACTCGGCTTAAGGGGGACCTGGCAGTTCCTGACAAAGGCAAGCTTGGAGATTATAGCAGGAGATTTAAAAAAGGACATTTCCCATTGGTTGTATATAACATAATTCTTTAGGCCACCCCCACACATTGGCTGGATGAGAACCTAATTTGAAATCGGCTAAGTCCTGCACTTTTTTTTTTCCATTTGCTTTGACTGGAAATGAAATTAATTTAAAACACAGACTTCATTTATAATAGCATTTACTGACTCCTTAGTCTGTGAGAGGCTTTGAGCTAAGATCTTTAGTTTTTTTAACTAGGTTTCATTATTACCCCCATTATAAACTCATCTTTTCTATTTGAGTTTTTGAGAATATGTGTGTATCATTTTAATTATAAAAGTTTATGTGTATGTGAAAGTGCTCTGGGGGCATAATGCCTAAGGCATTTGACTACTAACCAGAAGGCTGGTGGTTCAGACCCACTAGCCACTCCTCGGAAGGCAAGTTGGGCAATCTACTTTCATAGTAATAACTGCCTCAGAAACCCAAGGAGGGGTCACTATGAGTCAGATCCTACTCCACGGAAGTGAGGTTTTTTTTGGATTTATATGTGTATATACATATATATTTATATTTGTGTGTAGATGTATTTATATTTATATCTGAGGAGCCCTGGTGATGCAGTAAGGAGCTCTGGTGGTAACAGTGCCTAAGGCATTTGACTGCTAACCTGATGTTTGGTGGTTCAAACCCAGCAGCTGCTCTACAGAAGGAAGATGAAGCAATCTATTTCCATAAAGATTTACCATCTTCAAAACCAACGGGGATGCTATGAGTCAGAACTGACTTGATGATGGTTTTTGGGAGGATTTGGTGATAGAGTGGTTAAAAGCTCAGCTGCTAACTGAAAAGTCTGAGATTCAAATCCCCCAGCTACTTCGCAGAAGAAAAACGAGGCAGTTTACGTTCATAAGATTTACAGCCTTGAAAATCATATGGGGCAGTTCTACTCTGTCATAGGGTTGCTATGAATCAGAATTAACTCAATGGCAGTGTGTGTGTGTGTGTGTGTGCTGAGTTTTAAAGAGGCTGAGTTTAGAGACCTGGCAACTGGTTCCCATAAAGATTACCAAAATCCACTGCCATTGAGTTGATTCTGACTCATAGCGACCCCCATTGGGTTTCCGAGGTGATAAATCTTTACGGAAGGAGATTGTCCAGTCTTCCTTTCACGGAGTAGCTGGTGTGTTTGAACTGCCAACCTTCTGGTTAGCAGTCAAATGCATTAGGTACTACGCCACCAGAGGTCCTTCCTGTAAAGATTACAGAAAATGTTATAGAGCAGTTGTACTTTATAACATGGGGTTGAAATCAATGGCACCTAACAACTGCAACAAGTAACTTGCCCAAGATCACATGCTTATACTTTAGATTTTTATCTAGGCACAAAAGAAGGGAAAGGAGCTTAAAAACAAAACTAATTTGCTTATCTACAGCTGGTACAAATGTAAGACTCTGACAAAGGTCAATTTACATGACTGTCCTTGAGTGAAAGTCAATGACAAAGAAAGAGCCTATTGCTAATAGAGGTTTTATCAAATTAGCTGAATAACTAGAAGCCATTTTTTAAAAATTGGTTATGAAAATTGTCTTGTAACATTGGCAAATTCTTGTTGAAGCTTTTTTTTTTTAATGTATTAATTTGGGGAGACTTCTCAGGTTTTAGAGTCGGGTTGGTGGAAATCTTTACGGAAGCCACTCACCAGGCATTGGTCTTCCATGGTGCAGCTGGGTGGGTTTGAACAGGCAGCCTTAGGGTTATTAGCCAAGTGCAGACCATCTATGCCACCCAGGGACCTTGACATGGACAAATTCTTACAGTGGTAAGTGAAAAAAGCAGGTTACGAATGGAACATAACTATATAAAATAAAACACCATTTTTACATAGGAAAACTGCTAAAAGATCATGACAATGATTGCAACATTTGGGATGGGATTATGGGAGATTTAAATTCTTTAAAAATTATTATCAGCATTGAACCACAGTCTGGGGGACATCAAGGTTAATTGGCGTAACATAGTCCACAAAAACAATATTCTACATCCTACTTTGATGAGTAGTGACTTGGGGTTATAAAGCTTGTGAGTGACCATTTAAGGTGCAACTATTGGTGTTTCCCCATCTGGAACAAAGAAGAGTGAAGAAATCAAAGACTCAAGGAAACTATTAGTCCACAAAAACCCCAGCCTCCACAACCCTGAGACCAGAAGAACTAGATGGTGCCTGGCTGCTACTGCTGACTGCTCTGGAAGAGATCACAATAGGAAATCTTGGACAGAGTGGGAGAAAAATGTGGAACATAACTCAATAAAGACAGGTTTACTGGTCTGATGGAGACTGGTAGAACCCTGAGACTATGGCCCTTGGATACCCTTCAAGCCTGGAACTGAACTTGCTCTGGTGATTCGATTTTCAGCCAAACTATAGGCCTATACGGTGAACAGTAACACCAGGCAGGTACTCACCTCTTAGAACAAGCAACCATATAAGATCAAAAAGGCAACATTTGCCCGGGGATAAAGCTCAGAAGACAAGAAGGAATAGGAAAGAAGGACGAATGGAAACGGTGCACACAGGGAGGAAGTTGGAAGAGTGCTGTTACATTGTGGGGATTGCAATCAATGTCACAAAATGTATGAATTGTTGGATGGAAAACCAATTCGCTCTGTATACTTTCACCCAAATCACAATAAAAAGTTATTTATTTTTTAAAAGTATTGTCATTATTTTTCAAATCAAAATCTTTGTATCATTGTTAAAAATATAGTAAGTGTGCTTAACAGTCACAAAAATTCCCTAATGGATATCAAAGTCAATGTCCTGTCTGCAGAGTTTCAAGTAACCTAGAATTTTTTTAAAACCAGACTTGAAAGGGATTAAGGGAATTTAAAGTGAAGAATATTTACACTTAAAACATGTAAAATTCATATACTGTTTGCTAAATGGTTTGGCAATAACTTGACGGTTGTTCTGTGTTAAAGGTACTTACCAGTCTGCTTCCAGTGGGAAGAAAGAGAAAATGTCAGGCTAGACCCTTGTGCAGGAAAATTGTAATCTTTCCTGGGTTCCTCCAGATCATGAACAGTGCTTGCTGAGTATTAACTGAGGGACAAATCCCTTTCCTTTGGGTCAGAAAACTGTGGGAATAAATCTGTTCTGCTTTGTTTGCAAGGCACAAAACATACCCGCCCAGCTGCCTTCACAGATATTGATGGCTCTTTGCTCAGTACGATAAAATCTCAAGAGAAAAGTGGTGGATAAACATAACATTTGTTCATTTCCCTTAAGCAGGCATAATACTAATATTTATGGAAGGTTGCAAAGAGCCACTCGTTGCAGGAGCAGGTGACCATAAATGACAGAGGAAATTCACCTGAATTGGTTTAAGATGTGTGTTGCCAGGAAACTGCATCCAGGGGCAAATAATTGTATTGATTCCCAGGAAATGGTGACATTAAGTAAGTGAGCAGACAGGTGCAGGCACACAAACACCACTTAGGCTCTTTTTCTTTTCTCCTTAGAAAGATGGAAAGCTTGCTCTTATTTTTATTAAAGTCGATGGAAAAAGATTTTGAGTAAGAAGGATCAGGACAATTATTTGCTATGATCAGAATATAACGTATGGTGCATTTACCAGGTCCTCTGCATATATCATTTCTAATTTTCAGACCAACTTTTCCCTTTTTGCAAGTGAAGAAATGACAGCCCAGGCAAGTTTTTTTCCCAAGCTCACACTGTAAAGAGCAGAGCTAGGATGTGGAGTTCAGGTCTGTCAGACTTCAACTTGTGTTCTCTTCTCCATAGTTGCCAAGTGATAATTTCTTGTGGTCAGAGGGGAGTATTAAAATAGAAGAACAGAGAATCAAAGTCTTTATGGGCCCAGAAGGATGTTGAACATGGTTTTCAATTCCATTAATGGGAATTGGATGTATGCTTGCCCATGTAAGTTTGTTCTGGCGTTTTCCTGCTATGTGTAGGTCTTCCAGAGCTGGTGTGAATGCTGCTCTGTTCTGCTGCTGCTTCTGAAGCAGGAACTTGATCTTGTAGAGAAACTGTGGAGCTTTGGGCCCTTCTCTTTCCTCCTGGGGCTAGAATGGCGGGTCGGGCTAGTTTCGGCTTTAGAATTCAAGCTTCTCACTTGCTGAACAGACTGGTGATATTCCGCAAGTAAAAAAGCAGTTTCTTCTCCCTGTTAAAGGGGAGTAACAGTGCTTACTTCTTGAGATCTTTCATGATCCCATGAATATAAAATGCTGTTAACCCACCAGATGGCTATTTCATTAGCAATAGTTTCTCATGTCACAAATCATCCCTTTTTGTTTGTTTAAACTTGACAGCATATGTTGAGGTGTTCTTTTCAGCTGATAGCAGAGATTAAAAAACCCTACTTTTTTTCCCTGTGACGTGGGCTACACTCCATTAAGCTCAAGTTAATTTTCAAAATCTTGTTTAAAGATAACGTTTAGCTCCCCTATAACTGCCTTTAAAAAGAAAAAAATTGTGGTAAGTATAGGGGTAACAGAACATATTCTGCATTCTTCACATGTACAGTGTAACTACCTTTTAAAATGTTCAATAGTTAATAGTTTAGTTTAATTCTGACACTTTAGGAGGAGTTAGTCTAGGAAGCTTGGGTCATGAGTAAGAGGGAGGTCAAGAGTGAGAAGTAAGTATATTTCTGGGTATCTCTTACCCCAGCTTCTGGGATCATCCAATTGCTGACACCCAAATAAATGCAGACCCAAACTGGGCTGGTAAAGGAAAATTATGAAAATGCAAGTTTCATTTTAAATGTTGTCTTCTATGGGTTGCAAAAACAGAGCCACTAATCAGAATTTGATTAGATTAACAGAGTGTTGTTCCAGTTTCAATGGGAAATTTTACTTTTTATGAGTGGAAACTAATCTTTCAATTAAAATGGACACATGCAGACCTACATGTGGCTGGATCAGACTCCTAGTCTGTGATTTCATTTCTTTCAACTTTAACAAAATTTAAGTATACTTATATAAGAAAAGTATATAATAAATAAATGTAAAATATATACATGTAATGTACCCATAAATAAATGCAAAGCTCAGTGATTACAAAGTGAAAAACCAGCTTACCCACCTCTTGCTTCACTCTCAACACCCTAGAAGTCTGTACAGTGCTTTCTAATCAAGATTCTTCTTCTCCTCAAAAAGAGTTACTACCTGGCTTCTAATAGAGGAGTTTTGTTCTGTTTCTAGAATTTATATACATGGAGTCATATAGGATAACATGTTATTTTTTAATCCTTTTAAGATTTTAAAATCCTTTCAGCAACTTTACTAAATAGCCCATTTTCCAGAAAATGAAGTACAGAGAGGTGCCCAAGGTCACACAGCTTCTAATAAGTGGTTAAACTGGATACTCAGGTCTGTCTAAACCCTAAACTGTGTTCTTTATGCTGCTCCATTTCCAAAATTAGAACCAAAGCCTTTTAGAGGCACTTTATAAAAGAATCCTCTCTTTTTTTTGTTTTATGATTTTTTTTTATTGTAATTTGGGTGAAAGTTTACAGAGCAAATATACTTTCCATATAGCAGTTCACATACACTTTGTCTCATGACATTGACCACAATTTACCACAATCAACAGCTCCCCTCCCACTTCCTCCTCATA
>NW_006921801.1:3675911-3690487 GCF_000298275.1 Orycteropus afer afer | reverse complement strand
ATTGAGCTTGATGTCCTCTGCAACCATGCTCCCGAGCCCACAGGTTCAACTACTCAGTCCCTCTGGGTAGCTGGCTGTGACCAAGCAGTGACTACAACCTTGCCCCTTGTCAGCTCTACTATACACCTGGGAGTTCAGATCATTCACATAAAGTTATAGGACCATTGAAAAGACCCCTTTCTTGCAGTCTCTGCCACTGCTGACAGTCTTCCTGGGACTGGATTAACCTGACACTTAGCTGTGGGCTTCTCAATGTAAGGGAATTTTACGAGGGGTCTGGGATGAGGGTTGTGGAGTTTCTTTGCCTCCTGGCCGTTTCTTTATGTCCATCTGATTCTTGTCCAGTGGGGTACCATTCTCCACCTCGGTGCAAAAGGATCTGTTCTCTTTCATGATTTGAATCTATTTTAAGTCTAGTTTAAGTCTTATCAGGAACCTTGGTGGTACAGTGGCTAAGCACTCAGCTATTAACCAAAAGGTTGGGGGTTCGAACCCACCAGCTACTCCACTGGAGAAAGATGTGGCAGTCTGCTTCTGTAAAGACTGACAGCCTTGGAAACCCTATGGGGTAGTTCTGCTCTGTCCTACAGGGTTGGTGTGAGTTAGAACTGACTCGATGGGGGTTGATCTTAGTTACGTCTTATACAAGGCTGGGAACATTTTTATACTCTCCTCAGTCTTTGTTCATATGGGATGTATCCTATAGCTTTTAAAATATCCTCAGAAACAGGGACCATCATGAGAGCCAGATGGTCCCTGAATGATTGAAGTTTGAAGTATCCTGTTTAGACACAAGCTTCTATTCATATCAACATTCTGGAAGGTCTCATTGATTTCCCTGTTAAAATACATCTCCATTCACAAATATTTACACTTGCCTATACCTAGATAGCTCTGTGCAGATTTTAGTAAGTCTTTTTGTTTTAAAAGAAAAAGCTCATCAGTTTGGAAATATGTTTCATTTCTTTAAATAATAAATTAATATTATGTATCTGTGGGTGACACAAAGGATTAAGCACTCAGCTACTAATGAAAAGTTCAAATCCACCCAGAAGCATCTTGGAAGAAAGGCCTGTCAATTTACTTCTGAAAGATCACAGCCACTGAAAGATGTATCATTACTCAAGGACCTTTACCCTTTAATAGTAATGGTGTAAATATACTAGAGGTTTCCTTCCTGTCTTATAAAAGTCTGATGTAGAGGTCCTGAATTCCTATGGTACCTCTACAGTTATCAGGTCCAAGTCCCTCCTCCTTTCTGTTCTACCATCATTAGTGCACCCATCTTCAAGGTTGCCTCATGGTCCAAGATGGCTGTAGGAGCTCCAGTCATCACCTTGGAATTCTAGGCAGAGCTTTGAACTGGTTTGAACTGGTTCAGTCACGGTTGATGAAGTGAAAACTGGGATGGAATGGAGTTTGCTAAATGTGGGTGGCTGCCTGGAATGATAACTGGAACCAGAAAAATTATGGGCCAAAGCCCTAGAATGGGGACTCAGAAGAAGCATAGTGAGCCTTTTCAGAAGCCTGATGCAAGAGATTGGATTATTGCCATGATTGTGGAGGGTGACACATCCAAAGTGGTATGGTTGACTGCCATCTTTGAACAGGGCCCTGTTGTTTCTGACGCTGGTAGGTAAGAGATTGGGTTCTCTAGAGAAACACACAAAAAAAACAGCAAGGTATATATATAGCCAGAACGACACAGGTTTTTGGGAACCCCTGAGACTATGGTCCATAGATAGATACCCTTTAAACCTAGAACTGAACCCACCCCCATGGATCACCTTTCAGCCAAACAACAGACAGGCCTACAAAGTAAAAAATAATACCCACTTCTCGGGACAATCAATCATATGAGACCAAAGGTGCAGCATTTGCCCAAAAACAAAGTTCAAAAGGCTACAAGTGGTAGGAAAGAAGGATGAATGGAAATGAGTAGCCCAGGGAGGAAGTGAGAGGAGTGCTGTTACACTGGTGACCGCAACTAATGTCAAGAAACAAAATGTACATACATTGTTGGATGCAAAACTAATGGGATCTGTAAACTTTCACTCAAACCACAATAAAATGTTTTTTGTTTTTTAAAAAACAGGTTTCTAGGTGGGAGAAAGATAAGATTTTACAAAAAGAAGATACAAAATTATCTCAGTTCTCTATAGCTCCTATAACAGAAATACCACAAGTAGAGGCTTTAACAAATGGAAATTTATTCTCTAACAGTTTAGGAGACTGGAAGTTCAAATTCAGCCTACTGGCTCTAAGGTCTGGGTGGAGGCCCTTTGACCTTGGACTTCAACTCTGCCTTCCAGGCCCACTGCAGCATGCTGGAGGCTTCTCCTGACTCACACACCTGCTGCTGAGGCTGACAAATCCAAGATTGGCAGGAAAATGGCAGATCGTTGGCTCACAGGTGTGAAGGCAATAATCCCAAAATTGGCAGGCAACACAGCAGGCCACTGATTCAACTCCGGGAATTGGAGATGATGAATCATGAACCAAATGCAGGATCCTTTCCATATATACTAGAAAGAGGCCACACCCTGAAGGCAACTCCCCTTCAACTGATTAACTGCTCACAGCAGATTCTACCATGGAGGTGATTACACCACATCTAATCCCATCATGGTGAATAATTACATCCAACTGCCAAGCCATTCAAAATCATGGCCCAGCTAAGTGGACACATACCTTAACTACCACAGAAATAATGAATTTGTTTTGTACTAAACTGCTGTTCAGATTAAACCTCCATTTTAAAAGAATGACTAAGCAGTAGAAAGAAGTTACTTACCAATTTCTTTGCTTGATGAATACCTACACATCCTTTAAGGTGTAGATCAAGTGTCACCTCCTTTATGAAGGTATTTCTTAACTCATCCAGTAATTTCAACTTCTTCTTCCTTTGAACACCCTAAATATTTTATACTTGTTTTATTTATATTTATTACACTATAATATTTTTACATATCTGTCTCCTTCAGTAGATAAGAAAGACCTTATCCTATTATTTTTTACACTGCCTGAGGATAGTATTTATTTTCAATCTCCTCATATGCATGTGAAAGCTAGACAATGAATAAGGAAGACCAAAGAAGAATTGATGCCTTTGAATTATGTGTTGGCAAAGAATATTGAATATACCATGGACTGCCAGAAGAATGAAGAAATCTGTCTTGGAGGAAGTACAGCTGGAATGTTCTTTAGAGTGAGGATGGTGAGACTTTGGTTCACTTGCTTTTGACATACTATCAGGAGGGACCAGTCCCTGAAGAAGGACATCGTGTTTGGTAAAGTAGATGGTGAGCAAAAAAGAGGAAGAACCTCAACGAGATGGATTGACACAGTGGCTGCAACAATGGGCTCAAACCCAGCAACAATTGGAAGGATGGCACAGGACTGGGCAGCAGTCCATTGGGTGGCTATGAATCGGAACCACCTTGATAGCATTTAACAACAACAAGGCATATGGACAATCATCAAATGTAAGTTAAGAATGAATGTAAGAAAGAAAGAGGAAAGGCAATTGTTGATAAAAACTTAGACATTCTGAGAGAAATAATAAGATGACATATTTTAAACATAAATTCTGTGACCAACCATCCCACTTTGCTCGTGACTGAGGGGCTTCCACAGCAGGAGGCTGTCAGTGGTAAAACTAGCAAGTTCCCAGGTAAACAGGGATAGTTATTACATTGCACTACTCACTATTTGCCAAGTCTAAGAGATTCAAACACTGAATCAAAAAAGAAAAAAATAGAAAGTCAAAGAGAATGGCATACTAATGTGATACAACTGACATTTGCATTACTTTAGATCTGGCTCTAAAGTCTAAATTGTATATCCCATTTATATTAATTAAGACATAGGCTCTCTTGCTAATAATTGATGTATAAAATGTCAATGGCTTAAACAATAGAGTTTATTTCTCTCCCAAAGATAAGACTGGATGATACGTGGCTCTGCTCTACAAAGTCTTCAGAGCCCAGACTCCATGTATCCAGCTGTTCCGCTATCTCTAGGGGAACTCTGTCCACATGATCCATCAGGCCACTACATTTCATTTTTATGCTAGCCAAGGGAGGTGAGATGCAACTGGAAAGTTGCATACATCCTTTCTTCTCACATCCCAGTGGTTAGAACTCAGTGGCGTCATCTAAGTGTGAGGAAGATGGTGGCCAAAAACACGTGAGAAACTGCTCACTATCATTAGTCATTAGCGAGATGCAAATCAAAACAATGATGAGATATCATCTCACCCCAGCAATAATAGCAAAGTTCAACAGGTCAGAAAATAACAAATGCTGGTGAGGTTGCAGAGAGATTGGAACTCTTGTGCACTGCTGGTGGGATTGCAAAATGGTACAACCATTGTGGCATACGGTATGGCATTTCCTTAAAAAACTGAAAATAGAAATATCATTTGACCCAGCCATTCCATTACTAGGAATATATCCTAAAGAGGTGAAAGGCAGTGCACAAATGGACATATGTACACCTATGTTCATCGCAGCACAATTCACTACAGCAAAGAGATGGAAACAACCTAAATGCCCATCAACAGATGAGTGGATAACCAAATTATGGTACATATACACAATGGAATACTATGCTACATTAAAGAACAATGAGGGATACACAAACCACCTCACAACATGGATGAGCCTGGAGGACATTATGCTGAGTGAAATAAGTCAATCAAAGAAAGACAAGTACTGTATGAGCCCATTACTGTAAAAAGACAAAGAAAGGTTGGCTTGAGAAAAGGGACTCACATTCTAGGTTACTGGGGTGGGGAGGGAAGGGATGGGATTAATTTCAGGCTATTTGGGGCCCACATGCTAACATGGGTAAGGGGAGGGACATATGAAAAGAGTCTGAGACCACCATGGTAACATTAGGAAAAAGGAGGACACTGAATTGTGCACATAGGAGATAGACAACAGATGCTAATACCAACCATTATGCCCACAATACTGCATTACCATTAACACCAAACACCAGGCTACAGATAAACACATAAACACCAGAGAGGACCTGATGGGGGTCAGTGAACAAGAGTACACTCTAGACCAAGGATAGATTCAGGGCAGGCTAATCTTGCACAGACACCAGTGATACAAAATACCTGCAATCCTTACAGAAACAATAGAAGACAAATACAGAGTAATCCCTCACAGACACCCAGACACTATGGGAGAGAGATCCAATGGATCTACTGTCTCAGGACCATAATAATGGGGACACCAGACTCAATTGGCACAACAAAATACATAAAAGCCTTGTTTCTTATCCTAGATTGGTGAGTAGTGACTGGGGTCTTAAAAGCTTTCAAGCGGCCATCTAAGATGCAGCTAATGGTCTCCCAGGGTCGGAAGCAGAGAAGAATGCAAAAAAACAAGGGCATTTGGTAATTAGCCCTAGGACATGATGGCCATTGAGACCAGAAGAACTAGATGGTGCCCGGCTACCAATGCCAACCACTCAGGAAAGGATCAAATCTGGAGATCCTGGATAGAGTGGGAGGGAAAATGTGGAACAAAATCCAAAAACTCAATAATGACCAGAATTACTGGTTGGATGGAGTCTGGTAAGACCCTCAATACTATGGCCCTGGGATACATTCTACACCTGGAATAAAACTCACTTCCAGGGGCTGGCTCTCAGCCCAATAGTTAACAAGATGTACATGCAGACCACTCAACCCAGCGGGACGCACCCACATACTCTATGGAAATGCATCCCTTGGAGCAATAGACCACAGGGCACCAGAGGGGCAATATGCACAAGGAGGAAATACAGGACAGACAGGAGTACATAACTATGAGGGGCACAGGGGGAGGGTTACTAGACAGGGAGGGGAAGAGACTGGATTAGGCTTGGCCATGGTAAATGGGGAATGAAACTAAATGTACATGTAATGTTGAATGTAAAACAAACTCTTAAAATAAGTGTGAGGAAGACTGGAGAATGTCATTGTTCAAGTGGTTATGTGCCTAGCTTAATACTGTTGTTGTTGTTATGTGCTGTCAAGTCAGACCTGACTCATAGCGACCCCTCCTTGGGTTTCTGAGCAGTGTCACTATGGAAATAGATTGCCCAACCTTCCTTCTGAAGCTTAATATTAGGGCTCTATTGAAAAAAAACCAGCCAATGGAAACCCTATGGATCACAACAAGATGAGCCCCGAGGTTGGAATACACTCAAAATACACAGTGGCTGAAACAATGGACCTGAGCGTACTAATGTTCAGAAAGATGATGTAGGTCCAGGCAAAGTTTTGTTCTGTTGTACATGTGGTCACCATGAGTTGGAGTCGACTGGTTGGGAACTAACAATAACAACATTACTTTTGAAGAAGGAGAAGATGGATATAGGAACATCTAGAATTCTCTGCCACAATAATCAATATACTAACAAATATTTATGCCTCACTGTTATAACAAAGAAGTAATAATTATGTTTTTTAAAAGCCTCAAATGTAAACATTTATTATTCTTATGGGGAGCCTGCCTCTGAGGCCATGAGGCCTGACCTTTTTTTTTTTTTTTTCAAGATATAATTATTAGTTTCTTGTAGAGTACTCTATTTAAACAAAAATTAAAAAAACAGTAAGTATGAGAAAATTGCAATACCACAAAGATTGAGCCATTTTACTAGTATAATCACATAGAACAATCTTGGGACAGGCAAACAAAATATTCAGAACACTGAATCATGGCTGCATATCTAACTGCTTTCAACTGTGACTTGCTCACATGAGAAAGCACAGATACCTTATTCAGACAGGGTAGTAACAGAATGGAACAGAAACACATATGCGACTGACAATTCAGAGAGAGAGAATGGCCTTGAATGAAGAAAATGTGGTTGTGTTTCTATATTATACACACTGTTTATGGTATAATCTGTCAATGTGTAAACAAATAGTGCAGGATTCATCTCAGTGGCATCCAGGTCCTTTAAACCAAAACACCAAAACCGTTGCCATTGAACCAATTCCAACTCATGGTGACCATATAGGACAAAGGAGAACTACCCCATAGGGTTTTTTTGTTTTTTTAAAAATTTTTTTAATTGTGATTTGGGTGAAAGTTTACAGAGAAAATTCACTTTCCATACAGCAGTTCACACACATGTTGTCTCATGACATTGGCTACAATTTACCCCAATGCAACAGCTCCCCTCCCACTTCCTCCTGATAGTTTCCTCTTCCTTGTGTCCATCCCTCCACACACCCCTGCCCCCTCAGCTGTCTTCCTGTGCATAAACAGCCCTTCTTTCTTCCATGACTATTCCTCCAAGGAGTGCATCTGCCTCAGGCAAATGTTCAACTCATATGCCTGTCTTTTGCTTGGCTGGAAGCCATAGGTATGGGTTCAATTCCAGACCTGAAGGGCAGCTAGGGGCCATAGTCTCAGTGGTTCCACCAGGCTCTATCAGACCAGCAAACCTGGTCCCCCATCCCCCTCCTTTTTTTTCCCAAATGATTTTGAGTTTTGTTCCACGTTGTTCTCCCACTCTATCCAGGATCTCCTACATAGATCCCCCTCCTGGTTGACATTGGTAGCCGGGCACCATCTAGTTCTTCTGGTCTTGTAGTCATATAGACTGAGGATCGCATGGTGTACCAGTCACGAGGACTAATTGTTTCCATGAATCTTTGGTTTTCTTCATTCTTTGCTCTGGATGAGGAGAGGCCCAGGAATGACCTTCTTCCAGAACATAATAAACAACTTGATAGGGCTAAGACTGTAAAACTCAAATATATAAGGCAATAGCAACTCAAAGAGGCCCAAAAGTTGGAGTGATGATGATGAAGAATAAAGAAAAATATACTAGGGCAGCGTTACAGTGTGGATTAATCCTGGCCCTGCCACATACTAATTGTGTGATCTTGGACAAATCACCTAACCTTTCCATGTTCTTTGACAGCTCATCTATAAAACTGTTATAATAACCTTATGTAGAGTTGGGAGGATTAAATCCATTAATGCAGTTCTTGGAACCATGTTTGGCACATGGAGAGGACTCCAAGAGTGTTAGCTATCACTGAGGTCTTTTAGCTTTGTGTAGGGCTAGCCATTGTAGAGTCCAAACTGAGTATTTAAACAATCTGTAAATTGCTTCCTTTCCTGGAGTAAGGCATAATTAATTGGCAGATAAGAAATAATAAAATCAACAAAAACAGGGTTCTTATCTGTGAAATGAGACAAGGATAAGGATGATAAGATTTTTTTCATTTAATTATTCAACAAATAATTATTAAATGGTTTCTATACACCAGGTACTATGCAAGGTACTTGAAATTATTCTTCTCATTTGTGTGCCTTAAATAAAATGTATCCTATGATGTAGAATATAAAGAAGCTACAAGGGCTTATTCTTCTTACCCAGTAAGAAGTCTGGAGGTAGCAAAGCGGGTCTAGAATGGCTCAACCATACCGTGAAGGAACCAAGTTCTACCTTTTTCCCTGCCTTGGCAGCAGTGTGATGATTGAGTTTAGCCAAGAACATTGTGACCAGATGCCATGCATTATCATAACAGGGGCCACCAGCATTCCAGCCTGAAACAAGTGGATCATTAAAGCCCTTTGCCCAAAATTTCCAATAAAGCAGTTTCCAAGTTTAGTTCATGTCACTCATAGCATTCCACCACCAAACCCATTGCCACTGAGTAGATTCCAACTCATAGTAACTCTATAGGACAGAGTAGAACTGCCCCATATGGTCTCCAAGGCTATAAACCTTTAAGGAAGCAGACTACTGCATCTTTCTCCTGTGGAGGGACTGGTGGATTCAAACCATTGATCCTTTGCTTAGCAGCTGAGCATTTTACCGTTGTACTACCAGGAACCAAGTTTGTAATCAGCAATTATGTTTGGCTGCCAGTGACAGTGACTCAAAAACAAGTGGCTTAAGATTTATTTTACTTTTCTCAAGTAATGGGGAACCTGGAGGAAGGTGGTGCCGGTCTAGAACGGAGGCTCTGTTGTACCATTAGGGACTCAGGATCTTTCTATCTTTCTGCTTAATCGTCCTGAGCATGTGCTTGTGGCCCTGTGGGCATAAGGTGACTGATCCACCCTCACATGGCCTTTGCAGTCCAGGCAAGAGAGAATGTGAAGGGCATAAGACTCCTATTGGCTGGGAACTCTCTACTCTCTTTTAAAGGCCTTTCTCAAAAGTGCCATCAAGCAACTTCTACTGATACTTTGTTGAAGAGAATCATGTAGTTATTGTAGCTGCAGGATACGAGAAAAGTATGAGTTTTTTTAGCCATGTTCAGGTGAACTAAGTAGGCAATCTTTTAGTAAAAGAGAAGGTAAGAGAGGCTATTGGGTAGGCATCTAGCAGTGACTGCCAGAAGCCTAAGTCCATCCAGTTCAGGGCTTTGTTTCCCTATATGGCATCTCTCTGATGAGAGATCACGGCTGGCCTCCAAAGTACCATCCTGCAAAGGACTAACCTGGGTCCTGAGAACACGGACCATTAGAGATTCACATGGATTGTTCTAGATACCTCTTCTGGTAATAAAGATATTATCAATTTATATAGGATTCTTTCTCAGGTTATTTAACAAGTTAGAAGGATTTTTAAAATGTACTAAAATTGCTTTAGCTCCATCACTGTCATGAATGATGTTCATATATTTTCCAGAAGTCAAACATTTGAACAGCTTTAACCAGGTCATCAGAAAAACTACAATTACATTCAGGAAAGAACTGCTTGATGTGTGACATTAAAATGCAGTTCCCCAGGCAACTGAGCGAGAGAAACATTCAATAACAACACAGCTTCCATGAATTGCCAAGATCTTAAAGTATTTGCAACACCTTTAATGTATTTTTCTTTGATGGTTTAAATTACCACTTGAGAGCATCTGCCAACTAGAAAACAAACCCTCCACTTTGGATAAAGCAGGCATCCTCCCAAAGTAACTATGAAAGTAATTGATACAGTAGAGCAGAAGGGGTAAGAAGTGGAAATGTATGGGAGGTGTGTACAGCTTTGCCACTAGACACTGTCACGTTAGAGAGAATGCTCTTTGCAGAAATCTGGTGATTAGTTAAGGACTGAATTGTGTCCCCCAAAACTATGTGTTGTAAATCTTAACCTCTATACCTGTGATTATGATTCCATTTGGGGTGAGGTAGTATTAGTGTAGGGTGTATCTCAATCAATCTCTTTTGAGATATAAAAGACAATTATTGTTGAATCACAATGCCTCAGTGGGAACTCAGCATATGGGAATTAATAGTAAATATTTGTTATTCAGCAAAAGGCATCTTCTGACTCATAATTCTGTGTTTCTCAAACAAGTATAACACAAAATGCACTAAAAAACTATCAGACTCATAGCTCGATACAGTTTTACCTCATTTTAAACAATCTATTACTGAAAACTTTAAACAAGTCATGTCCTTATTGACTTAGATTATAGAAATGCTTTATTTTAATATCTTATTAATTTTCAGAAAATGATAAGTGATAACACTTTAAATTTGTTTGGTCTGTATTTAGATTTTCTTAAGTAAATCAACAGACATCCTTATTTTTCCAAGAGATGTTTCTATAATCAAAATGTTCCTTTAGTATTATTAACACTTCTTCCTTTACTATTAATAATGGTTAACCTTTAGGTTACTGGTCTAATGTAAAGTGTTTGCACCAGCCAAGGACCTTATAATATAAATTAAAGTGTCAAAAAAATTTAAAACAGTGTGCTTTTTCAAACCACATTAAAGGTTTTTAAAGAGAAACTTTTTTTTTTTTTTTTTAATTAAGGTATAATTCACATACCATAAAATACACTTGTCTGTTGGTTTGTCATACTGTTGTGGCATGTTGCTGTGAGGCTTGAGGCTGTGCCACTGGTGTTTCAAATGCCAGTGGGGTTGCACATGGTGCACAGGTTTCAGCGCAGCTTACAGACTGAGACAGACTAGGAAGAAGGAAGAGGTCAAAGAATTGGCCAAGGAAAACCTTATGAATAGCAGAGAAACACTGTTACAATACTAGGCAACTATATGAATAGCCCAGAAACACTGTCTGATACAGTGTAAGAGGATGAGCCACTTAGGTCAGAAGGCTCTCAAAATACAACTGGAGAGTGGTATCATCAGAGGAGAACCAACCTTACTGATATAAAGTAAAGCTTTTGAGACTTCCATTTGCTGATGTGACATAACTCAAATTGAGGAGAAACAGCTGCAAACATCCATTAATAATTGGAAAATGGAATGTATAAAGTAGGAATCTAGGAAAACTGGAAGTTGCAAAAATGAAATGGAACACATAAAGATTGATATCCTAGGCATTAGTGAGCTGAAGTGGACTGGTTTTGGACATTTTGAATCAGACAACCATATAATCTATTATGCCAGGAATGACAATTTGAAGAGGAATGGCATGGCATTCATCATAACAAAGAATATTTTAAGATCTGTCCTGAAGTACGATACTGTCAGTGATAGGATAATACCCATACATCTACAAGGAAGAGCAATTAATACGACTATTATTCAAATTTATGCACCAACCACTAAAGCAAAAGATGAGGAAACTGAAGATTTTTACCAAATCCTGTAGTCTGAAATTGACCAAACTTGTAATCAAGATGTGTTAATTATCACTGGTGACTGGAATGCAAAAGTTGGAAACAAAAAAGAATCACCAATAGTTGGAAAATTTGGCCTTGGTGACAGAAATAACACTGGAGATCGCATGATAGAATTTTGCAAGACCAACAACCTACTCATTGCAAATACTTTTTTTCAACAACACAAATGGCGGGTATACATGTGGACTTTGCCAGATGAAATACGCAAGAATCAGATTGGCTACATCTGTAGCAAGAGGAGATAGAAACAAGCTCAAATAAGGCAAGGAGCTGATTGTGGAACAGACCATCAACTGCTCAAATGCAAGTTCAACTTGAAGTTGAAGACAATTAGAACAAGTCCACGAGGGCCAAAATATGATCTTGAATATATCCCTCCTGAATTTAGAGAACATCTAAAGAATAGATTTGATGCATTGAACACCAATGACTGAAAACCAGGAGAATTGTGGGATGACATGAAGAACATCATCCACAAAGAATGCAAGAGGTCATTAAAAAGAAGAGAAAACAAACAAACAAACAAAAAAAAATGGATGATAGAAGAGACTCTGAAGCTTGCCCTTGAGCAGAGAGTTATTGTTGCTGTTGTTATGTGCCATCAAGTCGGACCTGACTCATAGCGACCCCTCCTTGGGTTTCCTAGGCAGTATCACTACGGAAGTAGATTGCCCCATCTTCTTTCCGAGGAGTGGCTGATGCATTTGAACCACCAGCCTTCTGGTTAGCAGTCAAGTGCTTTAGGCACTATGCTACCAGAGCTCCCTGAGCAGAGAGAGTAGCCAAAGCAAACAGAAGAAATGACAAGATAAAAGAGCTGAACAGAAGATTTCAAAGAGCAGCTCGAGCAGACAAAGCCAATTACTAAATGAAATGTACAAAGACTTGGAGTTAGAAAACCAAAAGGGAAGAAAACACTCAGCATTTCTCAAGCTGAAAGAACTGAGGAAAAAATTTAAGCGTCGACTTGCAATATTGAAAAATTCTATGGGCAAAGTATTGAGTGATGCAGGAAACATCAAAAGAAGATGGAAAGAATACATGGTCACTGTACCAAAATAAAAAACCTGGTAGATCTTCATCCATTTCAGGAGGTGGCATATGATCAATAACCAATGATACTGAAGGAAGAAGTTGAAGCTGCGCTGAAGGAATTGACGAAGAAGAAGTCTCCAGGAATTGATGGAATACCTACCCACTGAGATTTTCAACAATGTTTCAAATGGATGACCCACTGGAGGCACTCAATTACACGAAGAGATTTGGAAGACCTGGCCAACTAACTGGATTTGTACCCATTCCAAAGAAAGGTGATCCCACAGAATGTGGAAATTATCGTACAATATCATTAATATCACATGGAAATAAAATCTTACTAGAGATAATTAAAAAATGGTTGAAGCAGTATATTGACAGAGAACTTCCAGAAATGCAAGCTGGATTCAGAAGAGGAACAAGGGATATCATTGCTGATGTCAGATGGATCTTGGCTCAAAGCAGAGAATACCAGGAAGATGTTTACTTGTGTTTTATTGACTATGCAAAAGCATTTGATTGTGTGGATCATAACAAATTGTGGATAACATTGAGAAAAATGGGAATTCCTGAACACTTGATTGTACTCATGAGGAACCTGTACCTTGACCAGGAGGCTGTCGTTCAAACAGAACAAGGGTACACTGCATGGTTTAAAATCAGGAAGGGAGTGCATCAGGGTTGTATCCTTTCCCCATACTTATTCAATCTATATGTTGAGCAAATAACCCAAGAAGCTGGACTATATGAAGAAGAACATGGCATCAAGATTGGAGGGAGAATCATTAACAATCTGTGATATGCTGATGACACTTTACTTGTTGAAAGTGAGGATGACTTGAAGCATTGCTGATGAAGATTGAAGAATATAGTCTACAGTATGGATTACACCTCAATATAAAGAAAACAAAAATCCTCACAAGTGGACCTATAAACAGCATCACGATAAATGGAGAAAAGATTGAAGTTGTCAAAGACTTCACATTGCTTGGTTCTACAGTCAACACCAATGGAAGCAGCAGTCAGGACATCAGATGATATATAGCACTGGGCAAATTGGCTGCAAAAGACCTCTTTCAAGTGCTGAGGAGCAAAGATGTCCCCTTGAGGATTAGGGTGCGCCTGACACAAGCCATGATATTTTCAATCGCCTCATATGCTTGTGAGAGCTGGACAATGAATAAGGAGAACCATACCCCTTAGTAGTTGCTACCCTCTGAAGACAAATGAGTTGTGAGATGATGTCAAGGACATCATATATGAGGAAAGCAAAAAGTCATTAAAAAGACAGGAAAGAAAGAGAAGACCAAAGTGGATGTCAAAAGAGACTGAAATTTGCTCTTGAATGGTGAGTAAACCCACTGCCATCAAGTTGATTCTGACACACAGTGACCCCCATTGGGTTTCCAAGGCAGTAAATCTTTATGGAAATAGATTGCTCCATTTTCCTTCCATGGAGCTGGTGGGTTTGAACCACTGATCATCTGGTTAGCAGTCAAATGCCTTAGGTACTGTGCCAAAAATGAAAGGAAGAAATGATGATGTAAAAGAACTGAATAGAAGATTTCAAAGGGTAGATTGAGAAGACAAAGTATTTTAATGAATTGTGCAAAGACCTGGAGTTAGAAACCAAAAGGGAAGAACACACTTGGCATTTCTCAAGCTGAAAGAACTGAAGAAAAAATTCAAGCTTTGAGTTGCAAAATTGAAGGATTCAATGGGCAAAATATTGAACGATGTGTTGTTGTTATGTGCCGTTGAGTTGGCCCTGACTCATAGTGACCCCTCCTTGGGTTTCTGAGGCAGTATCACTACAGAAATAGATTGCCCAACCTTCCTTCCAAGGAGTGGCTGGTGGGTTTGAACTGCCAGCCTTCTGGTTAGCAGTCAAGTGCCTTAGGCACTATGCTACCAGAGC
>NW_006921801.1:3672224-3675436 GCF_000298275.1 Orycteropus afer afer | reverse complement strand
AAACCCACCAGCTGCTCCATGAAAGAAAGATTTGGCAGTCTATTCCCATAAATATTATAGCCTTGGAAACCCTATGGGATAGTTCTACTCAGTCCTAAAGGGTCAGTATGATAGGAATTAGCTTGATGGCAGTTAGTTTGTTTTGGTATCTATTCACTGCCGTTGAGTTGGATCCAACTCATAGTGACCCCTCCTTGGGTTTCTGAGCCGGTATCACTAGAGAAGTAGGTTGCCCAACCTTCCTTCCAAGCAGCGGCTGGTGGGTTTGAACTGCCAGCCTTCTGGTTAGCAGTCAGAACCTTAAGCCCGATGTTACCAGAGCTCCCCTTGTTTTGGTATGGCTATTCATTATTTTGTTTATCCATTCTTCAGTTGATGGTTCTTGGGGTTGTTCCCAGCTATTATGAATAATGATGCTATGAGTACTCATGTACAAGTTTTTGTGTGGGCATATGATTTCAAGTCTCTTGATTATAGTCTTCCTTGGTATCTGAAGGGGATTGGTTGTTGGAGGAACACCCCTTCCCTCAAAACCTAGGGATGCTCAAGTCCCTTATCTAAAATGGCATAGTATTTCTATATAGGGACCTCTGGTAGTGTAGTGCCTAAGGCACTTGACTGCTAACCAGAAGGCTGGCGGTTCAAACCCAGCAGCCACTCCTCAGAAGGAAGATTGGGCAATCTACCTCCATAGTGATACTGCCTCGGAAACCCAAGGAGGGGTTGCTATGAGTTGGGTCCAACTCGATGGCACATATAAACAACAACAACAACATTTGTATATAACCTATGCACAACCTCCCATATACTTTTAGTCATCTCTAGATTATCCATAATGTCTAATACAATATGAATGCTATGTAAATAGCACTTTCTGTTCTCTCTTAACCTTTAAGAGATTGCTGTGACCACTTACTTCACCTCACCGCCCCCCCCCCAGATTATTTTCCATCTGTGGTTGGTTGAATCCAGGAATGCAGAACCTGCACATATGGAGGGCCGATTGTTATACCTAGGAGTGTAATAGGTGGGTAATATGGTAACTCTGTTTAACCTTTTGAGGAATTGCCGCACTGTTTTACAAAGTGGTTGCACCATTTTACATTCCTACCAGCAATGTATAGGAGCTCTGATGACATAGGGGATAAGGCATCTGGCTGCTAACCAGAAGGTTGGTGGTTTAAACCCACCAGTTGCTCTGTGGGAGGAAGATGAGGCAATCTACTTCCAAGATTTACAGCCTTGGAAACGCAATGGGGTCACTATGAGTTGGAATCCACTCAATGGCAGTGGGCAGTGGGTAGTACCAGCAATGTTTAAGGTTTCCAACACTTGTTATTGTCCATATTTTTTATTATACTCAGACTAGTGGGTGTGAAGTGGTATCTCATTGTGGGTTTAATTTGCATTTCCCCAATTAAAAATCTGTCCTGGAAGTGCATCTGGAATGCTCCTTAGAAGCGAGAGTGAAAAAGACAGGCATGTGAGATGAACATTTCCCTGAGGTAGATACACTCCTTGGAGAGAACAATCATGGGAGAAAGAAGGGCTGTTTGTGCACAGGGAAACAGCTCAGGGGGCAGGAGTGCATGGAGGGATGGACACAGGAAGCCGGTAACTATTGGGAGGAAGTGGGAGGGGAGCTGTTGCATTGTGGTAAATTGAGTCAATGTCATGAGATAAAGTGTATGTGAACTGCTGTATGGAAAGTGAATTTGCTTTGTAAACTTTCACCCAAATAAATAAATAAATAAAATTAAAAAAAATAAAGCCAGGGCACAACATGGAAAAAAAAGAACATGCGAGAGCACCAGACTTCATCTCATCTATTTTGGTCATGTTGTCAGAAAGGATCATACCCTGGATATGTTTTGATATCATGCTTGGTAAAGTGGAGAGTCAATGAAAAAGGGTAAGACCCTCAATGAGATGGATTGACACAGTGACTGCAATGATGGGCTCAACCATACCAAGGAGTATGAGGGTGGTACACAGCTGGGTAATGTTTCATTTTGTTGTATATAGGGTCCCTATGAGTTGGAGCTGATGTGACTGCACCTAACAGCAACAACAACTAATGACGTTCAACATTTCTTCATGGATTTATTGGCCATTTGTATATCTTCTTTGGAGAAATATTTATTTAAATCCTTTGTTCATTTTTGTTTCTTGCTTTTTTTGTTTTTGAGTTGTAAGAGTTCTTATGTATTATAGATACAAGTCCTTTATCAGATATGTTGTTTGTTGTTGTTGTTATGTGCCGTCGAGTCAAACCTGATTCATAGCAACCCCTCCTTGGGTTGCTGAGGCAGTATCACTATGGAAGTAGATTGCCCAACCTTCCTTCCCAGGAGTAGCTGGTGGGTTTGAACCTCTAGCCTTCTGGTTAGCAATGAAGTGCCTTGGGCACTACGTCACCACAGCTCCTGTATCAGATATATAGTTTGGCAAATATTTTCTTCCATTTTGTGAGTTTCTTTTCACTCTCTTAATGGTGTACTTGAAGCAAAAGAGTTTTAAATTTTGATAAAGTCCAATTTATCTATTTTTCCTTTGCTGCTTGTCCTTTTTACATCATTTCTAGGAAACTGTTTTTTAATCCAAGGTCACAAAGACTTATGTCAATGTTTTCTTTTAAGATTGTATAGTTGTAGTTCTTTCTTTTTTTTTTTTTAAATTGTGATTTGGGTGAAAATTTACGGCGCAATTACACTTTCCATACAGCAGTTCACATACACTTTATCTCATGACATTGACCACAATTTAGCACAATGCAACACCTCCCCTCCCACTTCCTCCCGATAGTTACCTCTTCCCTGAGTCCATCTCTCTCCATGCACTCCCACTGCCTGAGCTGTCTCCCTGTGCCTGAGCAGTCCTTCTTTCTCTCATGCTTATTTTCTCCAAGGACTGTATCTGCCTCAGGTAAATGCTCAACTGATATGCCTGTCTATTGTTTGGCTGGAAGCCACAGGTGTGTGTTCAATTCCAGACCTGAAGGGCAGCTAGGGGCCATAGTCTCAGTGGTTCCACCAGACTCCCTCGGGCCAGCAAACCTGTTTCCCGCCTTTTTTTTTTTTTAGTTAGTTGCAGTTCTTACATTTAGGTCTTTAGTCCGTTTGAGTGAATTTTTATATATGGGGTGAGATAGGGTTCAACTTTATTTTTCTACCATGTCAATATCCAGAACTATTTGTTGAAAAGAATATTCT
>NW_006921801.1:3669033-3670749 GCF_000298275.1 Orycteropus afer afer | reverse complement strand
CCTGCAACTATGGTCTCAAGCTCACAGGTCCAACTACTCACCCCCTCTGGGTAGCTGGCTATGGCCAAGAAGTGACCACAACTTTGTCCCTTGTCAGCTCTTCTGTATACTTGGGAATTCTTACAGAATATACCAATACACTTGTAGAAACATTGTCTGCCACCCTTATACATGGTCTTGGGTACACTCCCTGCTGCATAGACATACCTAATAGTTCAGCCTGCCCACCCATCTATCCACTCATATACCTGTGTTTGCCTTCATTGACAGCGCAGTACTGTATGTGCAAAAGGGTTCATCTTTGTTTTCTGTACCTCCCATGCATTTCTCTATGTCTTTCTCTTCCTCAATGCCACCATGTTGATCACTCACATTTAGTACATTGCCCTTCTCAAATCAGTACTTGTCTCTACCTATCTAACAGTGTTCCCTCCCCTCCTCTCCCACTCTTGTTGTTGTTGTTAAGTGCCATCGAGTCATCTCCGACTCATAGTGACTCTATGCACAGCAGAACGAAACACTGTCCAGTCCTGAGCCAGCTCCATGGTTCTTGCTACACTTGAGCCCATTGCTGCTGCCACTGTGTCAATCCACCTCTTTGAGGGCCTTCCCCTCTTTCGTCAACCCTCCACCTTACCAAGCATGACATACTTCTCCAGGGAATGGTGCCTTCTGACAAAATAACCAAAGTATGTGAGATGAAGTCTGGCCATTCTCGCCTCCAACGAGCATTCTGGCTGCACTTCCTCTAGGACAGACCTGTTAGTTCTTTTAGCAGTCCACGGTACTTTCAGCATTCTTCACCAACACCACAGCTCAAAAGCATCAACTCTTCTTCAGTCTTCCTTATTCATTGTCCAGCTCTCACATGCATATGAGGTGATTAAAAATACCATGGCTTTGTGTCAGGCGCACCTTAGTCCTCAAGGAGATGTCTTTGCTCTTCAGCACTTGAAAGAGGTCCTTTGCAGCTGATTTGCCAGGGCTATACGTTGTCTGATGGCCTGGCTGCTGCTTCCATTGGCTTCAATTGTAGAAAAAGCAATGTGAAGTCTTTGACAACTTCAATCTTTTCTCCATTTATCGTGATGCTGCTTATAGCTCCAGTTGTGAGGATTTTGTTTTCTTTACATTGAGATGTAATCCATACTGCCGACTGTATTCTTGAATCTTCATCAGTAAGTGCTACAAGTCATCCTCACCTTCAGCAAGCAAAGTTGTGTCATCAGCGTATCTCAGGTTATTAATGATTCTTCCTCCAATCCTGATGCCATGTTCTTCTTCATATAGTCCAGCTTCTCAGATTATTTGCTCAGCATACAGATTGAATAAGTGTGGTGAAAGGACAAAACCCTGGCACATTTCCTTCTTGATTTTAAACCATGCAGTGTTCCCTTTTTCTGTTTGAATGACAGCCTCCTGATCTATGTACAGGTTCCTCATGAGTATAATTAAGTGTTTGGAAATTCCCATTCTCCTTAATGTTATCCATAATTTGTTATGATCCACAAAATCAAATGCTTTTGCATAGTCCCTGGTAACCAACACCCCTGGTAACCAGCTGTGATAGTTGGAGGTGTGTATCAACTTGGCTGGACCACAATTCTGTGTGGTGTAAGCAGTTGCGATGTAGTCATTCCCATGATGGAATCGGATGAATATGTTTTGAGCAGCTAATCCATTGAAAGGGAGTTTCCCTAAGGGTGTGGCCTGCTT
>NW_006921801.1:3655704-3668559 GCF_000298275.1 Orycteropus afer afer | reverse complement strand
ATTCTTTAGGGTTGCATAGTATTCCATTGTATGTATGTACCATAGTTTGGTTACTCATTCTTCAGTTGATGGGCAACTAGGCTGTTTCCATTTTTTTGCTATTGTAAATAGTGCTGCCATAAACATGGGTGTGCATATATCCGTTCTTGTCCTGGCTCTCACTTCTTTAGGATATATACTTAGTAATGGAATGACTGGGTCAAATGGTATTTCTAATTGCAACTTTTTAAGGATTCACCACACTGCTTTCCACAGTGGCTGTATCATTTTACAGTCCCACCAGCAGTGTATGAAAGTCCCAATCTCTCTGCATCCTCACCAGCATTTGTTATTTTCTGCCTTGTTGAACTTTGCTACTAGTGCTGGGTTCAGATGGTATCTCATTATTGTTTTGATTTGCATCTCTCTGATGGCTAATGATCGTGATCATTTCGTCATGTATTTGCTGGCTGCCTGAATATCCTTTGCTGGCTGCCTGAATATCCTTCTTTGGTGAAGTGTCTATTCATGTCTTCTGCCCATTTTTAAATTAGATTATTTGTCTTTTAGTTGTTGAGGTGTTGGAGTTTTCTGTAAATTCTAGAGATAAGTCCGTTATCAGATATGTCATTGCCAAATATTATTCCCCAATCTGTAGGTTCTCTTTTGACTCTTTTGGAGATTACTAATCGTTTTTTAGAATAAAAATATTTGTAAGAAATTTTTTTCTCTTTCTTGAGCTTTTTCTTCTTAGTTGCATTTTTTTGTCATTCTGTTTTCTGAACGGAATGTTCTTTTCTCCTTTATTTAGTTTCATGTTATTTGGCTGTATTGTGTTAGCTCCGTTGCCATGCTGTTCCTTTGCCTTCTGGCTGTTTCTAGTCATTCTCATTCTTTGAAATGGTGGGAATGATTCTTGATAGTCTCACATTATAACTGAGGCCCATTTGTTTCCCTGTCTGAGCTACAGTTTGGGGCTTGAGCAATTTCTGTTGTGTTATGTTCTTTCTTCTGTGAAGAATTCTGAAGGTTGGGACAGAGCTCAGTTTAGGTAGTGTGCATTCTCTGTTAGCATCCCTCTTTCTTAGCATCCCTCTTTCTTAACACCTGCTCTTTCTTCTGAGATGTTGTGAAAGATGTGGTAGAGGTACCAGGGACACAGAATCAACCATGTGAAGGATGTCCACCCTTTCCTTGTGAAATACCTTTGGACTCTGGATACCTACCTCAACTTAGTGTGGACTCCTGAGCCTTCCCTCCCATCTCAGAGAGTTGGTCCAGTGTTCACATTCTCCTATATTCCCTACAGAAGTTGTTTCATTCCTCCTCCAGCAGAAGAGAAGGAAGGTAAGGATTCCATTCAGTTTTCTTTCCACTAGACTTGGGGGATTTAGTAAGACATCTCAGAGTTCTGTCAACTCCACAGTTCTGCTTCTGGGACTTAGGGATGGGATAAAGACATTTTTTTCCCTTGGGTTCTTTTCCACCTTGATCCAGAATCTCTTCCAAAGTTAGAATTTCAAATATAGAACTTTCACCAAATACTCAAAATAACTCACTGCTGTGGAGTCATTTCCAACTCATAGCAAGTCCTCCTTGGATTTCTGAGGGAGTATCACTATAGAAGTAGATTGCCCAGTCTTCCTTCCAAGGAGTGACTGGTGGGTTTGAACCACCAGCCTTCTGGTTAGCAGTCAAATGCCTTAGGCACTACACCACCAGAGCTCCCTTTCACCAAATGCACTTTGGCTTTTTCTTTCCAACCAACACTGTCAAAAGCCTAATGTTAGTTTATCCATTGCCTTTGGCAAGTCTCTCAAACAGCCTGCAGTGTTGAGTCATTTGTCACTGTTTTTTTTCCCTCATCTGGGCCTCTGTTCTGCTGCTGCTCTAGAAATGAGAGCAGAAAGAATAAATACCAGATTGGTTCCAGGCTGAAAATGGGTCCCTTGCCGCTTTAGAAACATGGATACTGTTATAATTCCTGGTTGTGGGTGCTCAGTTTTTCTCCCTTTTCTACTTTTTTTTTCTCTCTTTTTCTTCTTATAACCACCCCTGCTGACAATTTACATTTTGTTGTTAAACTGTTTATATGTCAGTGATTTTAAAGTTTCCTTACATTACCTTTGGGCATTTGGCTAAAAGGCATTGCTTCTACTTCACAAGTAAATATATCTATCATAGCATGAATACGGGAAAAATACTAGTTATTCATTACAACGACAACTATTTTATTAATATAGAATAATTACTGGTTTGTCTGATCCTAAGCCTATTCATACCTATCTACATCTCTCAGAAAATCAACATTAGAAACATTTTGAAGCAATTCATGACCTATTAATTTGATATACGTCTTAAAATTCACCTTTGACATTACAGCCTAACAATCCTGCAAAGTGAGGGGAAAAGTCAATTTTTTAATCTCAGAGAAAACAGTCAAAGCAGATGTCATTGGTTAAGGGTCCAGATGATCAATAGCGTTTCACAATTTGTACTAACGTCTAGGGAAAGAGCTTTACCACGTCACTCTAAAATGATCAAGCGCCAAATTTTGATAATTGCGTTGCTGCAAAGCACAAATGGGTTTTAAATGAAAACTCTTTTTTTTTTTTTTTTGCTTGCAAATCAATTTCTCGAGGGCCAAAGTTCTGGCCATCACAAACACTCTTCTCCTAAATATTCACCTAAGGGTTACTTGGTGTAACACTTGTTCGTCCACAGGGTTTGCAGGTGGCAGGTGCGTTTGACATTTTTTTATTGTGATTTGGGTAAAAGTTTACAGAGCAAATTCACTTTCCATACAGCAGTTCACACACATTGTCTCATGACACTGACTACAATTTACCCCAATGCAACAGCTCCCCTCCCACTTCCTCCTGATAGTTACCTCTTCCCTGTGTCCAACCCTGCATGTACTCCTGCCCCCTAAGCTGTCTCCCTGTGCATAAACAGACCTTCTTTCTCCCATGATTGTTCTCTCCACGGAGTGTATCTACCTCAGGTAAATGTCCAACTCCTATGCCTGTCTTTTGTTTGGGTGGAAGCCACAGGTGTGGGTTCAATTCCAGACCTGAAGGGCAGCTAGGGGCCATAGTCTCAGTGGTCCACCAGGCTCTGTCAGATCAGCAAACCTGGTCCCTCCCTTTTTTCCCCAAATGATTTTGAGGTTTGTTCCACATTGTCCTCCCTCTCTATCCAGGATCTCCTACATAGATCCCCCTTCCGAGTGGTTGACAGTGGTAGCCAGGCACCATCTAGTTCTTCTGGTCTCATAGTCGTATAGGCTGAGGATCACATGGTGTACCAGTTGCGAGGACCAATTGTTTCCATGAATCTTTGGTTTTCTTCATTCTTCTTTGCTCTGGAGGAAGAGGGACCCATTGTTGCATCTAAATGGCAGCTTGCAAGCTTTTAAGATTTCAGTCACTATTGATCACAGTAGGAGGTGGAACGATGTTTTGTGTAGTATGTTACACCAATTGAGCTTGATGTCCCCTGAGACTATGGTCCCGAGCCCACAGGTTCAACTACTTGCTCCCTCTGGGTAGCTGGCTGTGACCAAGAAGTGACCACAACCTTGCTCCTTGTCAGCTCTACTATACACCTGGGAATTCTTATAAAACATACAAATACACTTGTAGAACCATTGCGTTTGACATATTTTTAACGAACATCCAAGGGTTTCAAATCACATTATTCTCTTGCCTTAAAAGCATAAGAATTGGCTACCTTTTTAAACTAGGTCCTTTCCCTGGAGAGGAGGCCACCTGTTTGACATTTTCACCGGGCGAAGGAACCGGAGCACTTCTGATGCAGCGCCTTCTTTGGCCCAAGAGAAGGCGACCTGCCAGAGACACGATCTGAGCCCAGGGCAACCCGGGGCTGCAGACTCGCAGCCCAAGTGCCCAGACCGTGACTCTTCCCTCCGGGGTTCCAGACATCTGCCTTCTTTCGAATTCCGTTCACTCGGTGACAACCCAAGGGTCCAACCCACTTCTCTGGGCCCGCGCATGTTGGATACCCGAGTCGTCCGCGCCTCCTCCGGGGCCCAAGGCCGTTCACAAGCCCGCGAGCAGACCTAGCAGCGCGCCCCTCCGGCGCCGCCGTCCCTTCCCCAGGACAGGCAGGAGGGTGGGGTGGGAAGGCGGAGCGAGCACCGTGGCGCAAGGCGACCTTGGCCAATGGGAACGCCCGCGGCGACAGTGGCGCCGCACAGTTATAAATAAGAAGCCTGCCGAGCTTTCCAACCCGCGGCTGCCTCAGGCTCAGAGTGCGTGTGGCTCAATCGCCTCCTTTCCTCAGGTGACTGTTCAGTTGCAGCCGGTGAAGCGCCCCAGCGTGCGGGAGGAGCGTGTCCATGGAGAAGGGTCCGGTGCGGGCGACCGCGGAGAAGCCGCCGGGCGCCAGGTGCAGCAATGGGTTTCCAGATAGGGAGCGGCCGCGGCCGGGGCCGAGCCGGCCGGCGGAGAAGTCCCCACGACCCGAGGCCAAGAGCGCGGACAGCTGGAAGGAGGAGCGGACGCGCAGCGAGGAGGATAACGAGCTCAACCTTCCCACCCTGGCGGCCGCCTACTCGTCCATCCTGCGCTCGCTGGGCGAGGACCCCCAGAGGCAGGGGCTGCTCAAGACGCCCTGGAGGGCGGCTATGGCCATGCAGTTCTTCACCAAAGGTTACCAGGAGACCATCTCAGGTCAGTGCGGGGCGTCCGTGGAGTTTCTGGAGTTGCTTCACTCCTGGCAGAGGGACCCGAGTGCTGTCACCTCTGAACCCCGCCCTCGGTGTTAGCACCGCCTCTCGGTGGAGGAGAGGACCTGGGGTGCAACGAACGCATTCTGGCGCCCTGGAGGCAGCGGCCCTCTCCCCGAGCCCCCGCAGCCTCGCCCCTCGCGGGGTCCTCCCTGCAAGGCGCCCTCACCTCGAACGCGGGGCTCTCTCTTTGGCCGGCCAGCAGTCACTGAGCTCCCGCGAAGGGGAAGCCTGGAGCCTCTCGTCTGAGCGCGCAGGCGGAGGGCGCGGGGAGCGGAGCGCTGGAGGCATGTGCCGGTCCAAACTTGCAGATGATGTATATCACCCGGCACTTGTTGAAGTGGCGGCTTCCTAGGTCGTCTCTTCTCTTGAGATCCCATTTTTTGGTGGGTCGATGGTGAAGCCCTGGTTTCTGTGTTTTGCGATGAAGCACAAGTTCCAAACTCAGGGATCCGCACTGTCACTGACTTCTGGGGCGCGCCTGGAGTCTTTGTTTGTCTACCGAGATCGCTAATTCCTTTCTGTCCCTCTCAAGTCCCCTCCAGTTCAGGACTTCCCCCAAATTTGTCGTGACCCTAGGTACCGGTTTCCTCGGAGTCTGGGTAGGTTTCTTGGGCTCGTTTTCTGCTTAGAGAGTACTTTGTCCCATCCCCTTAACCCGAAAACAAGCGACTCCAGCCAGCGGCTGCCCCCGGAGTCAGACTTTGGGCTCCGAGGCTCGGCCCTCCACCCCTCACCCCTACCGCCGCACCAAAGTAAGCGGAGTTGGGCTTGTGCTGTGGGCGCTTGATGAGGCGGTGCTTTGCTTCCTGAAGTCCGGAAAGCAGTCAGCGGGGGGAGGGGGGAGGAAGGGGGCTTGGAAAGGACTGAGGACTCTGCGGCTTAATTGCCGGGTAAGGAGGGTTGCTTCTTATGGAAAACTCGGCGGGGGGTGGGGTAGGGGTGTGTGTCAAGTGGCGAGAAAAAACAGTTTTTGGCTTCTATGGCTGGACAGCTGGGACCTACTGGGACGTTGTTTCCCGGTCCACACCCTCTGTGTGTCTTGGTGACATTTCTTTCTCTGGCCTAAGAATCCTGCCTTCACTGTTTCTCAAAAATATCACAGTGCTGCTTGGCAAGGTAACCCCCCTACTACTGTTATTTCCCTGAATGAGTGACCCCGCCGGATAGATCCTGGGAAGAACAAAGTTATTTTTGTCCAGCCTTCCAGACTCCAAAGGAAGGGCGGAAAATCGGGTTGTGCGATGGGTGGGGCCCCAAAAGGAAATGATATGTATCGTAAAGCCAAGAAATGGAATTTTCCTTCTGTGTCCAATGCACTTTCTTTTCGACGGCAAAAGTTTGGAGCCTCAATACAAAGACTATTCTTTAATAGACATTCAGTTTTCTTTTTTCGGTCTTAGCTCAAGATGTCTGAAGCATCCTCTGCGGGCCTTGCTCATTCTGCTGTTGCAGACACAGAAAGTCGTCTCTTCCATAGCCTTAGCCAGGCTGTGGAGGTCCTGCCTGCCCTAACAGAACTCATGGAAGAGTGGTCTGCAAACCAGCATGAGTAATTATACTTACCCAAAGTGTGGGGGATTTCTGACGCAGAGATAGATCACAGAATTACCCAAAGTGGCTCACAGGTTTACTTGTGAACTGATCTTGGCTCTTGAGCCTTGATTCAGGCAAAGAGAACTAACATCTCCAAAGAACACTTCTTGCCACCTTAGAAAACTGTTCTATTCACATGTTAATTTATTATTGAAAAAAGTCCTAGACCTAGAAACAAAACAGAGTAGGAGTTACCAGGGGTTGGGGTTGGGGGATGAGTGGAACAGGGAGTGACTGCTTAGTGGGTGCAGGGTTTCCTTTTGATGAAAAATATTCTGGAACTAGATAGTGGTTGTGATTGCACAACATTGTGAATGTACTGAAGTGTACGTTTTTAGATGGTTAAGATGAGAGTTTTATGTATCTTTTACCATTATAAAGTAAAAAAAAAAAAAAGCCCATAAACCATTTAAGAATTAATAGCTGTTAACTGAATGCTTTTTATGTGCCAAGTCCTTTAGCAGCTCTGGTGGTGCAGTGCCTAAGGCATTTCATTGGTTCAAACCTACCAGCCACTCTGAAGAAGGAAGACTGGACAATCTACTTCTGTAAAGAAGTAGAAACCCAATGCGGGTCCGGTCTGATGGCAGTAGGTTTTTTTTGGGGGGAAGTCTTTTATGTGGTTGGTCTTGATTAGTCCTCAATTTTCAGATAGATCCTGTTCACTTATACCCTGAGGAAGTGAGATAGACAGGTAGAGCTGATATTTGAATCCAGGCAGACTTTTTATTTTTTTTCCTCCAAATTTTTAATTGGGAGTTGGATGAAACTTTACAGAGCAATCAGCTTTCTGTTCAGCAATTCACATATTTTGTTTCATGAATCCACACAGTCTTAGCTACTACCTTATATTGCTGTTTGGAGAGATAGATCAGTGTATCTTATCTACTAAATCTTTCAAATTGTGAGTTGTGACTTATTGGTTGGGTCATGAAATTAACTTCAGGGTTGCTATAAAAAAAACCCCAGAAAACTCACTGCTATCAAGTCAATTCCGACTCATAGCGACCCGCATTGGATTTCCAATCATGTAAATCTTTACAGAAGTGATTGCCTCATCTTTCTTCTGCAGAGCAGCTGGTGGGTTTGGACTGCCAACCTCTACCTAGCAGCCAAATGCCTTACTCCCTATGTCACCAGAGCTCCTTAAAAAAAAAAAAAAACAAACAAACAAAAAAAAACCTTAGTATTTAGGGGGAAAAAAAAGAAAAATGGGGTAGAAGAGGAAAGATCAGTCTATCACATATGATAAGAGTAAATGTTTCAAAGAACTTCTGTTTGTTTTTTATATATGATTTTATGTATGTGCTGGCTCCGAATGTAAAACTAGGTTTCTTATTGTGGGTTGTGGTAAAACATTTGAAAGACTCTGATCCAGGGGATTACATTTATGGACTTAAAGTTGATTTCTCACAGGCAAGTATTTAAAGAGAGGGCAGAGTGGAGAGGACAACACTGAACATAAAGGAATGAGCCTGAAATGATGAGAGGAAGAAGGAGGGAGACCAGTGGGGGTGAGAATTGGGAGAGAACCCAAATCTACAAATCTGTAGAAAATATAGAAGAGCATAACAGAGAAAACCATCCTACACAATCCTGATTTTTGTTTATTTAGAGAACATAAATCAATTACCACTTTGTTTTCAATTCAATTCCTTGAGTGAATCGATCATTTCTAGGACTCTTGGAAATTTGTCAATTCTCCCCACATTGCACCTTCTCTGTAATAAACCTTGGCGAGCGCACCTTTCCAGTGTGTACCTTACCACAGGAGCACCTGTGCTCACTGTGATGGGGCTGTGTCGGGCTTGGGCAAGTCTCATGATAACTGTTTACTATTGGGCTATAGTTGTAGGCCTGGAGGAAGGGCTAGAGGAGCCACTCTAACCTCTCCCAGTAATTGGCTGAACTGTTCTTTGAATCTAGCATCATTAGATGATTGTGATAGTTAAGTTTGTGTGTCAACTTGGCTGAGCCTGGTTGAGTGGCTGGACAGCTGGTTATAGTATTCCCCATGATGAGACTGGTAATCCACCCCATGGTGGCATCTACTATGAGCAACTGAATAGCTGCCTTAGAGATGTGGTCTGCTTCCTGTATAAAAGGAGAAGCCTTGAGGAACGGGTCTCTAGCTTATGGTACACTTGAACCCGGCATGTAGCCTCCAGCTTCAGTGGGCCGGGAGTAGGAGGCACAGCTGAAGCCCAAGGTTGAGGGGCTTTCATCCAGCCCCTAGAGCCTAGCACTTTGAACTCAGACTTAAAGCCTCCAAATTGTAAGAGAATAAACTCCTGTTTGTTCAAGCCATCCCATTTGTGGTATATTCCTGTCAGAACAGCACTAGGTAACCAAAACAATGATCCTTGGATTATCCATCTTTATCTACTTCTGTCCCTTTTCAGTTTAGCCACATTCTATCCTAGTTCTCTTACAGACTCGTAAGTTTTACCTTGGTGAGGTCTTCTTTCTATATATGGTGCCTTTCTTTTGTTCCATTAATCTTTTATTCAGAACCTATACTTTTTATTTTTTAATTTTTTATTGTGATTTGGGTGAAAATTTACAGAGCAAATTCACTTTCCACACAGCAGTTCACATACACTTTGTCTCATGACACTGACCACAATTTACCACAATGCAACAGCTCCCCTCCCATTTCCTCCCAATAGTTACCTCTTCCCTGTGTCCATCCCTCCATGCACTCCTGCCCCCTGAGCTGTCTCCCTGTGCATAAGCAGCCCTTCTTTCTCCCATGATTGTTCTCTCCAAGGAGTGTATCTACCTCAGGGAAATGTTCATCTCACATGCCTGTCTTTTGTCTGGGTGGAAGTCACAGGTGTGGGTTCAATTCCAGACCTGAAAGACAGCTAGGGGCCATAGTCTCAGTGGTTCCACCAGGCTCTATCGGACCAGCAAACCTGGTCCTCCCCCCCCCCTTTTTTTATTTCTCCAAATGATTTTGACTTTTGTTCCACATTGTTCTCCCTCTCTATCCAGGATCTCCCACATAGATCTCTTTCCAAGTGGTTGACAGTGGTAGCCAGGCACCATCTAGGTCTTCTGGTCTCATAGTTGTATAGGCTACAGATCAGATGGTACTCAGAACTTATACTTAATTAAACTGGAGGACCCACTATTCCCTGAGATCCTTGTACTTCTTAGCTGTGTCTGACCCTTCTCCCATCTTCTCTCAATGAGTGTAAATTAAAACCTTTTAGATATCATGATTATTAAAAGTTGAAGGGATATGACATGTCCTTTTTATGAGTTTATGGGAATACACAGGAGTCTTGACTCTTCTATCACATTTCTAGTTAAAGTAGGTTTTAGCTTGTTTTGTCCCGGCTGCCAAGACCATTCTCGTAAATCATATTGGCATTATCTCAACTTTTGGGAAGTGTGGGAGCACGTACATACTCTGGTGTGGTATTTAGTGAGGAGATGGCACTGTATGTGAATGTTCCTTGACTGTTTCCCCACCAGGATTGAGGAGGCACAGACATCCATAGTGAGTCATATTGTGCCTTTTTTTTTTTTTTCCTTTTCAGCACAAGGTATTATCTATTCTCTAAAAATAATGCAAGGTAATTAAATACTCTTGTTATACAAAACTGAGCCTTAGCCACTTAATACTGAAACGTGTAGCTGTCACAAAAGCTTTTTTTAATTTTGAATCACAAACCTTTATGATTTATTACTTCAGACTGCAATGGCAAACTAAGAATTGTAACAGTTTCTAACTGGGTTTCCAAGGCTGTAAATCTTTATGGAAGCAGACTGGAAGCTTTCTCCTGCACCACCAGCCTTTTGGTCAGCAGCCGAATGCCTTAACCACTATACCACCAGAGCTCCTTTTTACTAAGGTGCGAAGGGGCACAAAAAGTCAGTGTATTTATGGTTCTCTCCCACATTGTGCCTAAGGCACTTGACTGCTAACCAGAAGACTGGCAGTTCAAACCCACCAGCCACTTCTTGGAAGGAAGATTGGGCAATCTACTTCCGTAGTGATACTGCCTTGGCAACCCAAGGAGGGGTCTCTATGAGTTGGGGCCAACTTGACGGCAAACAACAACAACAACAACATCCACGTTGTAGTTGAAAAGTGAGGATACGTCCCCAGTTTAAAGTGTATTATAGAAAAGTCTCTTAGCCTAGATCAGATTCCTTTGTTTAAATACTTTCTTTGAAATGCCAGACAGTGCCATCCTGGTAAATACTAAATAATTTTTATTCAGGAGACTAGAAATTTTACTACTATTTCATTAACAAATTCATCACAGTGCCAGGCACTGTGCTGAATGCTAGGAACACAAGATAAGTAAAAACAGACATGATTGCTGCCCTATGGAACTTAAAGTGTAACAGACAGGATAGACATTAGTCAGAGAATCACACAAAGGATAATTGCAGACCGAGAAATGTGATGATACAGAGATCTCAGCTCAATGAGAGCATTTAAGCAAAGAAACTTGATCTATGCTGGGAGACGGGGCGCATAGATCGGTGAAGTGATGCTTGAGTTGAATAGTAATACTACTGAACACTGTTCTGAATCCTTTACATGTTACTGCCTCATTTGATTCTCACAGTAGCCCTATGGGGTAAGTTTAGCCACTCAATTATCCCCATTTTACAGATAAGGAATCTGAAGCACAGAGAGAACTTGTCCAAGATCATGTTGCTTGAAAGGTAGTGGAGCATGAGCACCATAATCCCTGACAGTCTATTTAATTTTAATCTATACTATTTTACTGACTTGAGTTCTCTCTCCTCGCTCTCTCTTTGTGTGTGTTTTCTACGGTTTGGTTTGCTCAGCTCTAGAAACTTTTCCACGCCTGGGCATTACTCACACTACCTCTTTTGCATCATAGCTCTGTAATTTAAGTCCAGTATTTGATAGAATTGCTCTGGTAGCATAGTGGCTAAGGCACTTGACTGCTAACCAGAAGGCAGGCGGTTCAAACCCACCAGCCACTCCTTGGAAGGAAGGTTGGGAAATCCTACTTCCGTAGTGATACTGCCTCAGAAACCCAAGGAGGGGTCGCTATGAGTCGGGGCCGACTCGATGGCAAACAACAACAACAACAACAGCTTGCAGTGTTAGAATTTACCAGGAGAGGGCAACTGTCTGATCTTGGATGAATTTTAGATTATGAATCCTGGATTACATGAATGGTTCTTAATTTCAGGTTGTACAAATGAAAGTGTTTCCTGTGGTTGTAAGTTCTTTATTAAGTTGATGGTAATTAGAGTGAGGGATAATTTGGATTAGATTAAGCAAGTATCTGGATGGAGGTAAATCTTATACTCAAGGCCAAGAGAACATAGATCCATTCGAATTCTGTTCTGTTATCGCCTCCCATTCCATTGCTGTTGAGTTGATTCTGACTCATAGCATCCCTATAGGGCAGAGTACAACTGTCCCTTAGGGTTTCCAAGGCTATAATCTTTAGGAAAGCAGACTGCCACGTTTTTCTCCCACAGAGCAGCTGGTGGGTTTGAATCTCTGACCTTTCAGTTAGCAGCTGAGAGCTTAACCACTGTGCTGCCAGCGCTGCTTTGTTACAGCCTCAGTGGCAGTTCTTTAGACTTTTTCAGTGAAATACTGTCCATACTTATCTTCAAATCCTTAGCAACTAGTAAGTTGCCCAGCAATGTGTAGGACTTGAGGAATGTTTGAATTAATTTCTTTAGGACAGGAACATCCTGTTAACTCTTGTGTCTTCCTCCTACCGCAGTGCTCTGTGTATAGGTCTTTAATTAGTGGTGGTTGTTTTATAAACTTAAAAAAAAAAAGTATTTTGCTTCATGAAAAAGTACAAAAGGATCTCCTGCACAGTTCTAGGCCAAAGGGCTAGCATGTGCATCCTTGTATCCTTCATGGAAAGGAGCTCTGATGGCATAAGGCCTAAGGCATTTAACTACTAACCAAAAGGTTGATGGTTCAAACCCACCAGCCACTCCGTGGAAGGAAGATCGGGCAATCTACTTTCTGTAAAGATTTATTGCCTTAGAAACCTGAAGGGGGTCACTATGAGTCAGAACCGACTCGATGTCAGTGAGTTTGGTTTTTGTTTTGGTATCCTTCATGGAGTCGCCATATGTAGAAACTCCCCTGTTTACTGAGATGGCTCCTTCCATATCCAGCTGACATATGAGTCCATGGCATCTGTTGAAGCAACCAGCTGTTTCCTTAGTACATCAAAATTCTTGTGGCGGAAGAATCTTTGGGAAATTTGTCAAGATTGCAATCAGCTTTTAAATTCTTTGTTGTAGAAATTTTCAAATATGCACAAAATTAGAAATAGTGTAATGAGCTTCATTATACTATTCAACAGTTATCAACATAAACACAGGTTAATCTTGTTTCATCACATACCCCCCTGCTTCACATATACCCTTCTCCACTGAATTAAAGCAAATCCCAGATATTTTGTTTCATTGACAAATACTTCAGTATGTCTCTAAAAGATAAGGACTTTAAAAATAGCTATAATATATTATACCAAAAAACTAAAACCAAACTCACT
>NW_006921801.1:3605058-3628805 GCF_000298275.1 Orycteropus afer afer | reverse complement strand
GATGCTGGGCTCAAGTATAGCAGGGATTGTGGGGCTGGCGCGGGATCGGGCAGTGTTTTCGTTCTGCTGTGCATGGGGTCACCATGAGTCGGAAATGACTCGACGGCACTTAACAACAAACAACAACAAATCAGGGATGTGCATTTAGAGAAAACTGTCATTCTAAAATAGCATTTTCCTTATGAACCACTTGTATCACCCTTAGTAAAATGAATAATTCCATTATACTGTCTAATACCTGGATTGTATTCAAATTTCTCCAGTTGTCCAAAATGTCTTTCACAATCTAGAACAGTTCTTATTTTGTTCATCCTCACCTGTTCCCTCTTCCCCCATGGTATTGACTTATCAAAGATTAGATTAGTTGTCCTATAAAATATCCCACCTTTGGAATTCCCCCCCCCCCTTCTTGTTTCTATTTAAATTGTTTCTCTAGACCCTATATTCCTGGAATCAAGAAATTAGGTCCTAAGATTTGATTGAATTTAGGGAAAAAATTTTGGCAGGAATGCTGCTTACTTCACAACTTGTTGTTGTTGTTATGTGCCGTCGAGTCAGCCCTGACTCATAGAGACCCCTCCTTGGGTTTCCGAGGCAGTATCACTACGGAAGTAGGATTGCCCAACCTTACTTCACAACTAGGAGGCACAAAATATGTGAATCTTGAAGATTTAAAGTTAAAGACTCCTAGTTGACTTTAGAAGTGATTTTTACTGGATTTCTAGGATAAATTTCATAGATAAGTTTAAAAGCCTTTTTATTAGTTTGAAGATTTAATGGGATTCTTCTTTCCCCTGAAACTGTTTCAGTTTGATTTCAAAAAGTAAAGGTCAAATGAGCATTAAATTACTGAATTTTCCCTCATATAAACCAAATGCGTAGTTGATAAAACAGTGTTTTGCTACTGATGGCAGTGACTGTGGGCTCTGGCCACCCCAGGGTATCAGGCTGCTTTTTCTGTTCTGCTCTCCTGGGTCTGTGGTTAGCTTTGACCCTTTCCTCTCCTTCAACTCCATGTTCTAGTCCCTTCTTGCAGTAGGTTAGGTTCAGAGTTTGGACAGCATTGGATCAGAACTCTGGTCTGGGAGTCAGAAGACAGGGGTCAGAATCCAGCTGTCACACTCACTAGTTGGCTTCTCTTGAGCAGGCACTGTTTCCAAGTACCCCTTCTCCATCAGTAAAATGGGGATGATAAGCAGCTTTGACTAAAACAGAGTTGTGGGTCTTTACATATAAAACTGTTAGAACTTAAAAATGCTCTAAAATAGGAGAAAATCTAGTTTCTGCTCAATGTATAAATCTACTCAGGTAGGCCATTATGTCATTGGTTGGTTTCCACTTTTGTATCTTATCTGATGTAGTATCTCTCTCCCTTACCCCATCTAGGAACCCTTCTTCTTCCTCAGAATCGGATCTTTAAGTTCTAGGTCAAATCCGTAATCTTTGAGAACTTAAAGCCATATATTTTTACCCCTCTCATCGCATACTGTTACCATTATGTACACTATTGCTTTTATAGTCATTCTCCAACTATTTTTACACATAGGCCTCTTATTTCCACACATCAAGTTTCTTGAGGTCCTGATTTGATATATTTGTGTCCAGCTCAGTAATCAGTATAGCACCTTTCATGAAAACTTGATCATGGTACCCTTGAATCTGATTTCTAGTAGGTTGGCTGTAGGATCCAACTGCTTTCTTACGTGGCTCACATTTTTCTAGGATATGGGCACAATTTTCTTATATGAAGTCCTCCTTCCTTTATTTTTCACCCAAGCGTGTGGATCCTCCCTGCCCACATAGACAAAGTCGTCTCTAGCTTTGTTCCCTTGCCTCCCTTGCTTGTCTCTCCACCCGTCCACCCACCCTTGTCTCTGTTCCAGCACCTTTGAAACTGTCAGCCCTTTCCCAGCTGGTGTGCAGACCTTACAGCGTTCCACAGGAATCACCACCCTCTGCCTCGGTGACTGTACTAAAAAACCCACTGCCATTGAGTCCATTCCAACTCACCATGACCCTTTAGGACAGAGTAGAACTGCCCCATAGGATTTCCAAGGCTGTAAATTTTTACAGAAGCAGACTGTCTCATCTTTCTCCCGCGGAGCAGCTGGTGGGTTCAACCTGCCAACCTCTTGGTTCGTGGCTGACTGTTTTAACCACTATGCCAGTGGTGGCTTATGGTGAGGAGCTCTAATGACCACAGTTGAGCCTTGTTGACAGCAATATCATGGCCTCAGGCCCTCACTTCTCACAAGCCTGTGCTTCCAGCCTGACTGGTCATCAGAATCCCTTAGTTTCAAAGACATCCCCCTGGATCACTCTCACACCTGGTGAGTCAGGCTGCTCAGGGTGGCTTGAGAAGTCTTATCCTTTAATAATCTGCCATTAATGATGGTGACCTGCACATCCTGCTGCTACTTATTTGTTAGATAGGATTACAGATGGTTTCATAACATTCATCTGTATGAAATCTCATGGTATTAGTGAATGAATATAGGATGATAAAGGATGAGCCCATTAGAAGCTTTTGGAGCAAATGGTTAGTTTATCCGATTGGTGTGTTCTTTCTTTAGAACTACTGTGAACTGGACCTTTTTATCATCATCTGCTTTGTAATTTCATTTTCAGTTTAACAGCTGGATTGTGAAAGATATATAAAAGCATCAAGTTAAAAAAACTATATTGGCAAGTGTGTGTATCTCCCTCCCCCCATGGCTCCTTGAATACAGTCCATTTTTATTATTATTATTATCTTAAAAATACATTTTATTGAAATATAATTTATGCATAGTGAAATACACAAAACTAAAGTGACATGGGTCAATGCATTTTTTTTTTTTTTGCAGTGTTCCCTCCCCTCTCTTGTTCCCTCCCTTGTTTCCTTGGACTGCCTCTAAGCTCTAATTTTGGTCCACTAGAAATATTCAGAGTAGTAAACTGAAACCAGAATGACAGTTCTTTGGTTTGGACAAAATTTTGAGGGCTAATAATGTGTATGATTGGCAACTGTGAGTTTTATCCATTAATAAATCTGAATTGTTTACAACAGATATTCTTCCATATCTCAATACAGAAAGCCTCTGGCTACTGCCTTGCACATCTCAAAAGCTGAGCCACTGGTGGGAGTAACTGTCAATTTCCAACCTTCCCCCCCCCCCCCAAGAGTTGTACAAGCCAGGAACCTGAGAATCAGGTTAGGCTGCTCCTCCTCCAACCCCATCGTCATACCTGTAAAGATGCTGAAGCTCAGGTCACATAGTTGACACAAAGCTTGCACTAGAATTCTGGTCCCTGGTTTCTTTTAATTTATTCCTCCTACTTTAATGGGCTCCTTCTTGAGCCACTGTGGATGTGGTTATGTAATTGTGTCTGGGTGGAAAGATTATATATGCTTTCATTTTCTGGGCATATCTGTTGCAAAAGACCTCTTTAAGGTGTTCATAAGCAAAGATGTTACTTTGAGGACTAAGGTGTACCCAAACTAAGCCAATGTACTTTCAATTACTTCATATGCATGTGAACTGACAATGAATTTGAATTATGGTGTTAGCAAAGAATACTGAATATGCTATGGACTTATTCATCACAAATACCTTTTTTCAACAACATAAATGGCAGCTGTTCATGTGGACTTTGCCAGATGAATACACAGGAATCAGATTGACTACATCTGTGCAAAGAGGTGATGGAGAAGGTCAATATCTACAGCCAAAATGAGGCCAGGAGCTGACTGTGGAACAGACCATCAGTTGCTTATCTGCAACTTGAACTTTCAAGTTGAAGGTGAAGACAATTAAAAGAAGTCAATGAGAGCCAAAATATGACCTTGATTATATCCCACCTGACTTTAGAGACTATTTAAAGAATAGATTTGATTTAAAGAATAGATTTGGTCATTGAATACCAATGACCAAAAGCCAGAGAAATTGTGGGATAGCATCAAGAATATCATTCATGAAGAAAGCAAAAGGTCATTAAAAAGACAGGAAAGGAAGAAAAGACCAAAATGGATGTCAGAAGAGACTCTGAAACTTGCTCTTGAATGGAGAGTAGCTAAAGCAAATGGAAGAAATGACAAGATAAAAGAGCTAAACAGAAGATTTCAAAGAGCAGATCAAGAAGACAAAGTCAATTATTATAATGAAATGTGCAAAGACCGGGAGTTAGAAAACCAAAAGGGAAAAACACTCTTGGGATTTCTCAAGCTGAAAGAACTGAAGAGAAAATTCAAGCCTCAAGTTGCAATATTAAAAGATTCTATGGGCAAAATATTGAATGATGCAGGAAGCATCAAAAGAAGATGGAAAGAATACACAGAGTCATTGTACCAAAAAGAACTGGTTGATGTTCATCCACTTCAAGAGATGGCATATGATCAAGAACCAATGTTACTGAAGGAAGAAGTCAAAGCTGCACTGAAGGAATTGACTAAAAACAAGGGTCCAGGAGTTGATGGGATACCCATTGAGATATTTCAACAAACGGATGCTGGAGGTACTTACTCATCTATACCAAGAAATTTGGAAGGGGGCTACCTGACCAACTGACTGGAAGAGATGCATATTTGTACCCATTCCAAAGTAAGATGATCCCACAGAATATGGAAATTATTGAGCAATATCATTAATATCACATGCAAGTAAAATTTTGCTGAAGGTAATTCAAAAAAGTTTGCAGCAATATATTAACAGGCAACTTCCAGAAATGCAAGCTGGATTCAGAAGAGGATGTGGAATGAGGGATATCATTGTTGATCTCAGATGAATTTTGGCTGAAAGTAAAGAATACCAGAAAGATGTTTACTTGTGTTTTATGGACTATGCAAAGGCATTTGACTGTATAGATCATAACAAACTATGGATACCATTGAGAAGAATGGGCATTCCAGAACACTTAATTGTGCTTATGAGGAACCTGTACATAGACCAGGAGGCTGTTGTTCGAACAGAACAAGGGGATGCTGCATGGTTTAAAATCAGGAAGGGAGTGTGTCAGGGTTGTATCTTTTCACCATACTTATTTAATCTGATGTTGAGAAAATAATCCAAGAAGCTGGACTATATGAAGAAGAATGCGACATCAGCATTGGAGGAAGAATCATTAACAGCCTGTAATACGCAGATGACACAACTTTGCTTGCTGAAAGTGAAGATGATTTGAAGCCCTTACTGATGAAAATTAAAGACTACAGTCTGCAGTATGGATTACACCTCAACATAAAGAAAACAAAAATCCTCACAACTGGACAAATAAATAACATCACGATAAATGGAGAGAAGATTGACGTTAAAGATTTCATATTACTTAGTTCCACAATCAACACCAATGGAAACAGCAGTCAAGACATCAGATAATGTATTACACTGGGTAAATCTGCTGCAAAAGACTTCTGTAAAGTGCTGAAGAGTAAAGATGTCTCTTTGAAGACTAAAGTGCACCTAACCCAAGCTATGGTATTTTCAATCTCCTCAAAATGCGTGTGAAAACTGGACAATGAATAAGGAAGACTGAAGAAGAGTTGATGCTTTTGAGTTGTGGTGTTAGTGAAGAATCCTGAAAGTACCGTGGACTGGCAGAAGAACTAACAAATCTGTCCTGGAAAAAGTGCAGCCGGAATGCTCCTTGGAAGTGAGAATGGCCAGACTTCATCTCACTTACTTTGGTCATGTTGTCAGAAGGGACCATTTCCTGGAGAAGGATATCAAACTTAGTAAAGTGGAGGGTCAGCGAAAGAGGGAAAGGCCCTCAAGGGGGTGGATTGACACAGTGGCTGCCATGATGGGCTCAGGTATAGCAAGGATTATGAGGTTGGTGCAGGACTGGGTGGTGTTTCGTTCTGTTGTACATGGGATTGCTATGAGTCGGAGCTGACTGGACAGTACCTAACAACATCATGGGCTGTAAGAAAAATGAACAAATCTGTCTTGGAAGAAGTACAGTCAGAATGAGCATTGGAAGTGAGGATGGTGAGATTTCGTCTCATGTACTGTGGACAGGTTATCAGGAGGGACCAGTTCCTGGAGAAGGACATCATGCTTGGAAAGAAGAGGGTGAGTGGAAAAGAGGAAGACTCTCAATGAGATGCATTGACGCAGTGGCTGCAATGTGATTAGCTCAACATAGCAATGAAAGTGAGGATGACGCAGGACTGGGCAGTGTTTCATTCTGTTACACATAAGCTATGTGTCACTCAGAACCAACTTGATAGCACCTAACAACAACAACAATGTTTTGTAAATAAACTACAATGAACATTACTGTTGTAATCAGGAGGAAATGTTATTCTGCAAAGAAAACTTTATATGGGGAAAGTTGGCCCCACCAGTAGACACAGTGTTCATGAGGAAGCTGGCTGAGAGGATGAGAATACCTTACAAGAACTGTATTTGCTAAACAAAACATGCATATTGATACTATTTTGGAGACAGCCAATGTTTCCATTTTAATAGCTTTGGCTATATTTTATCTGCTAACCAGCAACATGTGAATTTACCTCTGCCAAGGAAGATGAGTGAAAATGTCCAAAATTAACAAACTTGAACTTTCTTTGCTTTTCCACTGACAAACTTGCAATTTATGAAGTAAGTTCATGGAGCATGTCAAAGCTGGGCATTGGCTCTGCCTGCTCCAGCAGATGGTGCGACTGGGTGTCCGGAGTCACCTTAGCTTCTGCCATTCTGTCAGTCTGTGGAATGTTTGGGTCAGTGCTTGTTTTGGCCAAGTTTACAAATGTTAGTTCCATCATGTTAAGTGCAAAAAGCTGCACATGTTGAAAGTGCTAATAAGAAATGTATCATCATGACAGAAAAAAAACACCATTGTGTGCATATATATGCATATATAGATATGTGTATGTTTATATATATTTTTTAAAACTCTTTTGTTTTAACATTGCACTTGTGTGTAGGACAGATTTTTCAAATAACAGGTAGAAAATACGGGTTTAATGCCACACTAAGGGCAGAAATCTTTTAGTTGCAGAGTGTGATTTAGGGAGGTTTTTGAGAAGAATTTGAAGAGCTACGTGAAGCAAGCTGTTTCTTTCCTGTGCTTTCCTCCTCCATACCCAGTCCGTCTGCCCAGAGGTAACCCCTTTCTTGACCACCCAGTGGGGGGAAAAAAAAACCCAAAGATATGTGCAGGTGTATTAACACCTCAGTTTAAAAAATCTTAGTATTTTTATTAATGTCTCAAGTATGCAAGAAAAGTATAAAAAAGTAATTTAACCACATCCATCTAGTTTTAACAAATCTTAATTTTCTGCTATAATAGCTTTAAAAAATACTGATCTATCTTAAGCTTCCTATGTATCTCTTCTGATTCTATTACTTTCTCTCCACAGAGATAAGCACTGTCCTAAATTTGGTATCTCTTACTCTCATGCATATTTTTATGCTTTGATTATATGTGTATGTCTATAAATAACACACAGTATTGTTTCTACATTTAAATGGATCATACTGTACATATGCTTTTGTTACTTGCTTTTTCATTGAATATTATTTCAAGGATTTATACATGCAGCTCAAATCCACTCACTTTCACTGCTAGCTATTATTTTATTGTGTAGCTCTAACCAAACTATGCAATCATTCTTCTCATGCACACTCAAGTTTCCTATTTTCCTATTACCAATAATGCCTCAGTGAGGATTCTATGTGTCCTTTGTCCACATGAGTTTCTTTAAAGTCCCTTTGTTAAAATCTATTTTAAGGAAGTAAATCACAGAGTAAAGACTGACATTAATTGCCTAAGCATGGAAGATCTGTGTTTAACACCGACTCTGCCCATGACATACAGGGCACTGTGTGGAAACTCTGTAGTCTTAAGATACAAGGTTTACCCCCAGGACCATAAAACCCAGTTGAGCTGTGAGATGGGAGTACACATGAAGAAAGTATTACTATATTCAGGTAGAGGCAACTCTTGTGTTAGAAGGAGCTCTGACTGTTTAGTCCTTTTTCCACCAAATCAGGGTACGTATCTTTGTTAGCACCTTGAGTTGATTTAATTCCAACTAAGAGCAAACAGGCTTGATACCTTTAGGTATATGTCTCTGTGTCTCTGCCCCTCTGTTCTAGTTCTAAAACCAGTTGGCAGTTCCTGTTATCTCCTACCTATCCCTTCAGATGGATACACGCTTAATATTCTGAGTCTTCTTCCATTCTTTCTGTTCTTGTTGTGGTGGTGGTGAACTATAACAAAGAGTTGGCCATTTTAACCATTTTTAATTGTGCAGTTCAGTGACATTAATTACATTCTTCATCCATTTTCTTTAACGTTGTCCTCCCAGGAAGATGCATCAGGTACGAAATTATGACTTCTTCAGAGACCTCTGATTTTTGGTGATCCTCACCACAAAACATCCTAGGTAGCACATATTCCTATTCATTCAAAATGAGCTCCATTGGATTGAATCATCTTTTAAGGGGAATATCTCCCAGGAGTTTCCTTTCCTTTTTTCCCCCAGCAAACATAGATCTGTGTTTGTCCTTAAAAATAAATCTCTATATATGAGTAGGAGCATTTTGAAGGTCTGAAGAGTCTGTGCAGGAGCATAAAACATGTACTGCTTCAAAGCTGGGCTTGAAGGCGGTTCCTGGGCCAGCAACAGCGGCACCTTCTGGGAGCTGGTTGTTGTTGTTGTTATGTGCTGTCCAGTTGGACCTGACTAATTGCGACCCCTCCTTGGGTTTCCGAGGCAGTATCACTACAGAAGTAGATTGGCCAACCTTCCTTCCAAGGAATGGCTGGTGGGTTTGAACCGCCAGTCTTCTGGTTAGCAGTCAAGTGCCTTAGGCACTATGCTACCAGAGCACCCCCGAAACACCTCCTAATGACTGGATTGGACTCCTAGTGAGCCCTCCTTGGGTTTCCAAGGAGGGCAGAGTCGAGAAAGAGTTGGCCCTGTCTACCTGGCAGGGAGCAGCTGGTGGGTTTGAACCGCCAGCCTTGCACTTGTCAGGCAATTGCCTTAGGCCCAAGGTCATCCCCTAGTCCAGTAGGAGCTGGTTAGAAACGCACAATCTCAGGCCCACCTCAGACCTCTGAATCGGAAGCTTCTAGGTTGTGGCCTGACAATCTGTTTGTGTTTCAGTGAACTTAATTTTTTAAAGCAGTTTTAAGTTTACTTAAATCATGAAGGATGTACGGAGAGGCCCCATGCATTCCCCGTCTCCCTGCACACTGTTCCTCCTGTAATTAACATCTTGGGTTTCTGTGGTACATTTGTTATCATTGGTAACTAATATGGATACATTATTATTATTAACTAAAGTCCTCATTTACATGACATTAGGGTTCATTCTTTGTGTTGCACAGTCCTGTGGGTTTTGCCAAATGCTGATGTCATGTATCTACCATTACAGTACCTGCCATAATAGTTTCACTGCACTAAAAATGCCCCATGTGCCACCTCTTCATCCCCATTCTCCTTCAACCTCTGGCAACCACTGATCTTACTTGCTCTCTCCTTTGGCCTTTTCCAGAATGTCACATATTGGAGTCATACATTTGAAGCTTTTTCAGACTGGCTTCTTTCACTTAGCAATATGCATTTAAGGTTCCTTCCTATCTTTTTGTGGCTTAGTAGCTCATGCAATCTGTGTTTTAATGAGTCTGAGTTTCAAAAGATGCTTAAATAGGTATTCAGGGTCATGTTTTGAGCCTGCCATCCTGTCCTTTCAATGAGTCCTAGCTGAATAAATACTTGAGGGAGGCCACCCAGCAGTGTTAGTTGCTGTTATTACTCAGTCATTAATGACATAAAAAAGGTGTACCTTAGAACAGACATTATGTAGAGTTGTTATGGGCAAACCTTTAACTTTCAGAGGCTGCTTTGTTTTCTTTTATTGGTTATGACCAACAGTAGGAAGTAGAATGCCATAAATCCTTGTTTCCAGGGTTACCTTCTTGCTGCTGATAACAGGCAGGAAATTAAAACAATCTGTGATCGTGTTTTGTTCTTATTAGCCACAGATGGTAGCTTTCAGATATATTGGAGCAAAACATAAGTAACTGTAACAGTGAAACTTCATTATTGAAGCGAAATGATTTGGCTAGGTCAGGTTTATTGTCAGTCCATTTTAATGAAATATGGTATAGGTAACATTTGTTTTAGTGTTCTGTTATCACACAAAGCGTTGGGCCATATAAGCATCACTGTTTTGTTTTAATTTTATTTGAATATGTAAAGCATTTACATGATTTCAGAATCAAAACTACATAACAAATTGCATTAAAAGACGTCTCACTTCCATCCGTATCTTTTCTATCCTGTTCTTTCTGTCCCCTATAATCTGTGGCCATTGAGTCAATTATGATTCACAGCACCCCTGCAGGACAGAGCAGAACTACACCATAGGGTATCTAAGGTTGTAAATCTTTACAGAAATAGATTGCCTCATCTTTCTGCAGCAGAGTGGCCGGTAGACTTGAACTGCCAAACATTGTTAGCAGCCAAGAGCTTTTATCACTGTGTAACCAGGGCTCCTGTTGCCTTTATAGGGAATCATTTTTACTAGCTTTTTGATTTAGCCTTTCAGTATTTCTTTTTCTTTTCTTTTCTTTTTTACAAATAAGCATATATATGTACGTGTACATGTGTCTACCCCGCTGCTGACAAAGTGGTTAAGTACTTAGTGTGTAACTGAAAGGTGAGTGAAAGATGTGGGAGAAAGGTGTGGCAGTCTGCTTCCATAAAGGTTATAGACTGGACACCCTACAGGGCCGTCCTACTCTGTTTTGCATAGTCTCTATGAGTTAGAATTGACTCAACGACGCCTAACAAACAACAACAACTATTTATACCAAAGGTTGCATACTATACTGTTTTTTAACTTTTTTTCCAGAGTGTGCTTTATTAAAGTTAATTTATAAATTGCAGAATTTTGAGTTTTGACAAATAAATACAGTAGCATAATCACCACCCTCGGAAGGAAGATGGGGCAAATCTACTTCCGTAGTGCTACTGCCTCGGAAACCCAAGGAGGGGTCGCTATGACTCGGGTCCAACTCGACGGCACATAACAACAACAACAATAATCACCACCACGTCAAGATGCAGACCATTTCCATCACCCCAAAAAGAGTTTCTTCCTTTTACAGCCAGTCTCTACTCCCACTTGGCTGATTCCTATCTGCTTTCTGTCATTGTATGTGTGCCTTTCCTAGAATCTTACAGTAGCAGGTAGACCTTTTTTTGTGTGTGTTTAGCTTCTTTTACTTAGTATAATACTTTGGAGGCTTGACAATGTTATTATGTATATCAGTAGTTCATTTCATGTTACTGTTCAGTTGATTCCAACTCATAGCAACCCAGTAGGATAGACTAGAACTGGTGGCCTCATAGGCTGTAATCTTTGTGGAAGCAGATTGCCACATCTTTCTCCTGTGGAGCAGCTGGTGAGTTCAAACCACCAACCTTTTGGTTAATAGCCAAGCACTTAACCACTGCACTGCCAAGAACTCCATTATTTGTACATTCCAGTTGATGGATATTGTCCTATTACTTTTTTTAAAAAAATTTTATTCTGAAACAATTTGACTTACAGAAGAATTACCAAGCTACTACCAACTTAGAGCTTTCATACAGACTTCCTCCAGTTTCTGCTAACGTTATCTAGTAAGTCTATGGTGCAATTATCAAAATTTAAGAGATTAGCATTGGTACAATAGTATTAACTATGCTATAGACTTTATTGGAATGCTAACTTTTCATTGCATTCAGTTATGTTTCTTTAGTCTTTTCCAGTCTATGACAGTTCTTCAGTTTTTCCATGCCTTTCATGACCCTGATGCTTTTGAAGAGTGCCGGTTAGGTGTTTTGTAGACTGTCTTTCAATTTGTCTGATGTTTTCTCACGATTAGATGTGTTCATAGATTTTTTTGGAAGAATACCACAGAGGTAATATGCCATTCTTATCATATCATATCAGGAGCTGCATATATATAAGTAGTCTTATTACTGGTTGTGTTAACCTTGATCACTTGGTTAAGGTAGAGTCTGCCAGGTTTTTCTCCATTGGAAAGTTATTAATTTTTCCTTTCTGTTCTGTGTGTGTTAGAAGCAAATGATTGCTTTTTAAATTCAGATATACATCAGTTTGCATGGGACACGTAGCTTAGCAACTCCCTCAATCTTAAAAATAATGGTAATAATAGCAAAAATATAACAGCAACAACTGCCACTTATTCTTCTCTGTGTAGTTCCAAAAACTTGTGGATTGTCTCCCTTAATCCTCGTGATACACCTGTGTGGTTCCCACCTGTTTTATAGCCAAGGAGACTGAGGTGCACTGTCCAAGGTCCCACAGTTAGGAAGTGATGGAGTCAGATACTAACTTAGCCTGCTTTAACACTTGTCACGTGGTTGTCTTCAGAGCTTAGAAAGGGGATCTCTCCTTCTCTGCCAGAAAAAAATAAAAGAAAAAAGAATGCTTTCTACGTTTGAAAGTTCTCTCAAATTTTAAGAAATATATTTGTTTTTGTTTTTACTTTCAAGAAGAGTCATTATGTGACTACAGATTTTAGTAAACTATGGATGGCAGTAACATTACTTTCAAAACTTGGAGAAATCCAGAATACTTTTGGGAGCATTAAGAATCTATTTGTGGACTTCTTTCAAAAATCTGATGGCAGTTTAGGGCAGAGTGTTCTGAACAGAACTGGTTTTGGAGAAGGAGTATTTACTTAAAGAACGACACTGAGCTTTTTCCTCCCTGGATTTTATCAACCACTTCTAACAGCGGTGTCTGTGTATCTAAACCCCACACATGTTCACCTCTGTTGACCGCACTGATGACTTCTGTACTAACAGTCAAATGTGTCTCTGAATAGCTTGACTCAGGGGATGGTCACTGCAGTTCAATGATGACTCAATATATGCAAGTGTCTATTCTAGTAGCAGCGTAGCCACTGAAGGTCAGGTAGTGTGGGTGGACATTTGTACATCTTCGCTGTGACTCACTTGGAGCCTACCTTTCAGAGGGTGCATAGCTGTAGGTGGCTGAGAAGCTCTAGTTCATCTCTTCCCTTCCCCTGTCTAATCATACTCTGTGGATTGGGTACCCCCAGATCTTTGAAATCACACAGCTGTTATCTTGAATATGTCTAGTCTGCCAAGCTGTCCAGACAAACAGTTTTTAAAAACAAAACCTTTTTTTTTTTTTCAAAAGGTCATCTTATTTAATCATTTAACTTTTTTATTGTGGTAAAAATATGTATGATAAAACATTATAATTTCAATCATTTTTGTGTATGTAATTCAGTGACATTAATTACATTCACCGTGGGTATAACCATCATCATTGTCTTTAATTTTTTTCATCACCCTTAATGGAGAGTCAATGCTCCTTGAGCAATAACTGCCCCCTTTCTTCCTCTCACCTGTCCCACGGATAAAATTTGGTCTCTTTACATTTGCCTATTCTAGATATTTCTTATAAATGGCATCACACAAATATTTGTCCTTTTGTGTCTGACTTATTTCACTCAGCATAATGTTTTCAAGGTTCATCCTTTTTTTTTTATTGTGATTTGTGTGAAAGTTTACAGAGCAAATTCAGTTTCCGTACAACAATTCACATACACTTTGTCTTATGACACTGACCACACTTTCCCACAATGCAACAGCTCCCCTCTTACTTCCTCCCCATAGTTACCTCTTCCCTGTGTCCTTCCCTCCATGCACTCCTGCCCCCTGAGCTGTCTCCCTGTGCGTACACAGCCCTTCTATTCTCCCATGATTGTTCTCTCTAAGGAGTGCATCTACCTAGTGTAAATGTTCACCTCATATGCCTGTCTTCTGTTTGGGTGGAAGCCACAGGAATGGGTTCAATTTCAGACCTGAAGGACAGCTAGGGGCCATAGTCTTAGTGGTTCCATCAGGCTCTATCAGACCAGCAAACTTGGTCCCTTCTCCCCCACCCCCAAATGATTTTGAGTTTTGTTCCATATTGTTTTACTCTATCCAGGATCTCCTACACAGATCCCCCTCCGAGTGGTTGACAGTGGTAGCTGGGCAACTAGTTCTTCTGGTCTCATAGTCGTAAGTTGAGGATCTCATGGTGTACCAGTTGCTTGGACTAATTGTTTCCATGAATCTTTGGTTTTCTTCATTCTTCTTTGCTGTGGATGAGGAGAGACCCATCGTTGTATCTAGATGGCTGCTTGTAAGCTTTTAAGATCCCAGTAAAGTGGGATGTGGAACAATGTTTTATGTAGTATGCTATGCCAGTTGAGCTTGAAGGGTTCATCCATTTTGTAGCATGTATCAGAATTTCTTTTTTCTTTATAGCTGAATACTATTCCATTGTATGTATATATCACATTTTGTATATCCATTCACCTGTCAATGGACACTTGGGTTATTTCCACATTTGGCGATTGTGAGTAGTGCTGCAATGAACATTGAGTCCTTGCTTTCAGTTCTTTTGGATGTGTACCTATGAGTAGAGTTGCTAAGACATATGGTAATTCTATGTTTAACTTTCTGAGGAACTACACAACTGTTTTCCATAGTGTTGGTACCATTTTACATCCCACCAACAATATGTGAGGGTTCCAATTTCTCCACATCCTCACCAATAATTGTTGTTTTCCATTTTCCTGATAGTAGCCATCCTAAACCTAAATGCACTGCCATCAAGTTGATTCTGACTCATAGTGACTCTACAGGACAGAGTAGAATTGCCCCATGGGATTTCCAAGGTTGTAAGTCTTTATAGAAGCAGATTGCCTTATCTTTGTATTATGAAATACTGGTGGGTTCTGACCATTGACCTTTTGGTTTGCAGTTGAATGGTTTAATCACTGTGCCACCAGAGCACCTTATAACCATCCTAAAAAAAAAAAAAAAAAAAACCCACCAAACTCACTGCTGTCAAGTCGGTTCCGACTCATAGCGACCCCTCCTTGGGTTTCCAAGGTAGTGTCTCTACAGAAGTAGATTGCCTATCTTCCTTCCAAGGAGTGGCTGGTGGGTTTGAATAGCCAGCCTCTGGTTAGCAGTCAATTGCCTTAGGCACTATGCCACCAGAGCTCCTAATAGCCATCGTAGTGGCGATGAAATGATATCTTATGGTGGTTTTGGTTTACATTTCCCTAATGACTAATGACTTTGACATTTCATGTGGTTATTGGCCATTTGTACATCTTCTTGGTGAAATGTCTGTTAGAGGTTTTGCTCATGTTTATTGGGTTGTTTCTCTTTTTGTTGCTGAATTGACAAACAAAACTTTTTGCTTTTAAATGTCTATTGGATGCCTGGCCATATATGCCAGAATCCACAGCTTAAACAATGCTCTGCTCATCACCAAGAGTCTGCCTAGACAGGCATATGCATAAAAACTGTAGGATTTTATTTCATTTAGGAAGGGAGGAAGGTGACTGGGATAAATTTGATGCTTGTGTATTATAATGAGAAGTGTAAGAGTAGGAAATTATTTGGGGAATTGCAAAGGGAGGTCAAGTTTTTGGTTGTTGGGATCTGGCCTAAAAAGTCAGAGAGCTAAAGATTAGATTTTTTTCTCAGATATGTTTTCCTACACATCCATTGTAGAGAAAATAATTTGGTATGAGAAAATGTAAAGAAAGAAAAGGAACTGGTGCATTTCTACCACCAGAAATAGCCACTGTTTTATTTTGGCAAAATCAATCTATCAGTGAACTCTCTCTTACATATTGCAAATATATTTGTAATTCTGCATTTTATGTAACACTGTATTATAAGGATTTTCCCCATCATTAAAAGAGAACAACTTTGCTAATTTGATAAGAGGATAAATAATTTATACACTGTTAATATTTTAGTGAAGATTAACATTCTTATGTTCAGTGTTTACTTAGATTGTTAGCTTTTTCTACTCTGTATCTCTGTATGAAGTTGGAAATGTTATTAAAGTAAGTCTCTGCTTTCAGATGTCCTAAATGATGCTATATTTGATGAAGATCATGATGAGATGGTGATTGTGAAGGACATAGACATGTTTTCCATGTGTGAACATCATCTAGTACCATTTGTTGGGAAGGTAAGGTATTCTTTTTTGTTGTTTGTTTCTACAATTTTTGAAAGCAAAATGAAAGCTTTTAAAATTAGGATAATTATTTTTCAAAAGCTCCTAACTCCTAATTATCCTTGATACTTAGAGTTAGACATATACATATGTATCAGACAACCTGACTAATCTAGTTTGAATTAAAAAAAATAAAGTAGCAGAAACCCCTCAGGGCAAGTATTTCATATTAAATACCATGCTAATAGGTTAAAATCATGAAGTTAGGATGGCAGTTTTTAGCCTAGCAGCTACAGGATCTGAAAACCTTTGCCTTTATTTGGCTGAAAATGTTTGATCCAAAATATACTTAGGTATAGCATGGTATGATCAGTAATGACTTGCAGAATTTCTCGTGACACAGGTTTATATATTGTTGTTGTTGTTGTTGTTTGCCATCGAGTCGGCCCCGACTCATAGCGACCCCTCCTTGGGTTTCTATATTAGTGGGTTTGATTTGTTTCCAACCTTTTCTATAATAGCAAAAATGAATCTAATGCCAGCTACATAATATGTTACTTAATTTGTTGCAATTAAACATATCTTTTAGAACATGTGGGTTTAGGACAGAGAGTTATTAACTGACACCTTCCTCAAATATTATAAATTTATTTTGTTTTGGTTTTTAAAAATAATTTTCAAACACAATACTTATAAGGAATAGTGGACACCTGTATATGGGCATCTATATACCCATCAACTAAATTTAATTTTGCTTCTAATTACTTTATTATTAAAGTATTTTATTTTTTAACATTTTTTTTTAAATAAGTGAAACAAACCGAAATCAAACCAAATTCACTGCCATGGAGTTAATTCCAACTCACAGTGACCCCCTTTGGGTTTCCAAGGTGATAAATCTTTACGGAAGTAGATTGCCCAGAATCTTTCCATGGGAGTGGCTGTTGGGTTGAACCGCCAGCCTTCTGGTTAGCAGTCAAATGCTTTAGGTACTACACCACTAGAGCTCCTTAAGTGAAACATAGACATATGTAAAACTCATAAGAGTACTCTTTACGACCTCATAGATTAAGAACTAGAACATTATTAGCATCCTAGAAGCTCTGCTTTTGTACCTTCCTAATCCCTAACCCATCCTTCCTCTACAGACATAACCAGTGTATTGATTTCTAACACTGTTTTGCTTGTTTTTCAGCTCTGTATGAGTGGAAGGGATCTACAGTATAAACTCTTGTGTTTGCTTCTTTAGCACCATATCACAAGATTCATTGCTATTATCTGTCATTGTAGTTGGGAGCTCTGGTGGCGGGGTGCTGTTTTGGTCACCTAGTACTGCTCTGACAAGAATATACCACAAATGGGATGGCTTGAACAAACAGGAGTTTATTCTCTTACAGTTCAGAGGCTAGAAGTCCAAGTTCCAAGTGCCAGGCTCTAGATGCTGTGTGAAAGTCCCTCAACCATGGGCTTCAGCTCTGCCTCTGGCTCCTGGCTCACTGAAGCTAGATGCATCTTTCATTCAGGCAGCTATAGACTGCTGAGGTTAACAAGCCCAAGGTCGACAAATAAAATGGCACAGTCCCGATGTTACCAAACTACATGGCAGGCCATTAATTCAAGTCCACTGAAAGTCCCAAGGTCAGCAGAGCATGGCAAGCTGCTGAACAACGACATGGCTACATGCAGGGTTCAAGCGTGCCATAAACTAGAGACTGTTCCCCAAGGCTTCTGCTTATACAGGAAGCAGACCATATCCCTAAGGCAGCTACTCAGCTGCTCACAATAGAGTCCACCATGGAGATGATTACCAGTCTCATCATGGGGAATACTACATCTAGCTGCCCAGCCACTCAACCAGGCCTAACCAAGTTGGCACACAAACTTAACTACTACAGGTGCCTAAGGCATTTGACTGCTAACCAGAAGGCTGGTGGTTCAAACCCAGCCACTCCTCGGAAGGAAGGTTGGGCAATCTACTTCCATTGAGATACCGCCTGGAAACCCGAGGAGGGGTCACTGTGACTTGGATCCAGCTCCATGGCAGTGAGTTTGGTTTGGTTTGATTGTTGTAGTTTGCTGATTTTCCTTGGTGTATATTATTCCATTATATAAGCATACTACAATGTATTTGTCTATTTTGCTCTTGGTGGGTATTTGTGTTGTTTTTGCTTTTCTTCTTGCTATTACAAACAATATTGCTATAAACATTGTTTTGGTGCACAGAGGCATGCATTAGCCTGTACCTAGGGGTGGAATGGCAGAATCATATGGTATATCCCTATTCATCCTATTAGATATTGACTTATAGTTTCCAAGGCAGTTGTACCAATTCATACCCCAACATCAGTATATGAGAGTTCCATTTGCTTCACATCCTTGTCAACAATTGGCACTTTCAGTCTGTTTAAGTTTAGCTATTCTATTGGGTGTATAGTGGTATCTCTCCCTTTTAAAACCTTTTATTATGGAAAATTTCAGACATCTGTAACAGTGGAGAGACTAGTATAATGGAGTTCCCTATTCCCATCAACCAACTTCAATGCTGTCAGTATGGGGCCAGTCTTGTTATATTTAGGTCCCTACAAGACTATTTTGAAGCAAATCCAATACATCATGTACTTCTTCCATAACTGCTTTTATTTAAAAGATAAGATTTTTTTTTGTTAGAAACGTAACCACAATTTGATTATCACACCTAAAAAGTTAGCAGTAAATCCTTCAATCTATAAAGAATATAAAATAAGTTATAGACATTATGACATTATGATTCTTCACCACTAATTAGTTAGTTGTTGTTGTTGTTATGTGCTGTTGAGTCAGCCCCAACTCATAGTGACCCCTCCCTGGGTTTTCGAGGCAGTATCACTACAGATGTAGATTGCCCCATCTTCCTTCCGAGGAGTGGCTGGTGGGTCTGAACTGCCAGCCTTCTGGTTAGCAGTCAAGTGCCTTAGGCACTATGCTACCAGTAAGCATCTGTAAAATGACCTTTTCTTATTTAACCTGTAGCAGCACTGTCACAAACAAAATCAACAGTGATTCCTTAATAGCATCTAATAGCTGATCCGTATTTATGTTTCTCTGTCTCTAATGTCTTATTTTCGGTTTTTTTTAAACCAGAATATGAACAAGGTCCACACATTGCATTTGGTTGATATGTCTCTTAAGCCTTCTTATTGTAAAATTGTCTCCTCTGCCATTACATTCTCTTTTGAAGAGACTGGACCTGTTGTCTGGTACAGTGTCCCACCTTCTGAATTTTTTTCCATTACATTCCTGGTGTTGTTTAACTTCTGCTTTCAACCTCTGGATTTCCTATAACCTGGATTAGACCTAAAAGCTTTGTGAGATTAAGGCTAAACGTTTTTGACAAGAGTTGTTCATTGGAGTACTGTGGACTTCCTGTTCCAGCCCATCCCATCAGGAGGCATGCAGTGTCTGGTAATCTGATAATCAGTGTTGCTGAGGTTGTGACAGCAGGGTTTAGGATTTTCTAGAATGAAGGAACTTTGAGCTCACCTCTACCTTTTATTATGATTGAGAAAATTAGGCTCAGAAAGCCTGTGACTTGTCCAAAGGATAGAGGGAGTTAGTAACCTTTGTGGAGCTCATCCAAGGCACTTGATCCTGGACTCAGCCTCTTACCATTATATCTTATGCTATGATTATCTCTATGTTTATGTTCTTGATAACTTTATTATTAAAATACATTATTTAGTGATTTTCTAAAATGGACACAAAGATGACTTAATTTTTTAAGGTAGACCAAAAATAGTATAAACAACAAATAAATTACAGCCCTGCATAAGTATGAAAACTTCAAGTGGTACAGAAGCCCTTGGTTCTATGGGAAAGTTTCAATGCTCTCATTTTTCTAATTTGAAATATTTAACTTTCAGGTGTTACTTTCATCCTGCTGATTAGCAAGGTGATAAGGTGGGATTCTCAAACTTTTAAAGCATAGCACTAATGGAGGAAAAATCACTACCAATTCCTAGATCAATTACAAACATGTGTATAGTAAATATTAGATGAATAAATGAAACAAATGTTGGCAAACCATGATGTGACTGAGTTGATAATTTGATATTGGGTTAGTTGATCACCTACAAATGACCATTTACCTTATTAGCCTTTTTAGGGAGCTTATGTTTTCTCAAACTTAATACCTGACTCAAAAAGAGGTTAACATTAACATATTAAACATTAATCAGTACTTTTAAAGTATTATAGAAATGGCTTTGCCTAATAATAGGTACTCTGAGAACTTAATTCTGAGGGTACAGGTTCTGTTGAGTCATGGTGGTAGCTAAGCAGAAGAGAGTGCTCTCTAGTGGTTTAAAAATGGAACAACCAAACATGACAAAGGACAGAGAGACCTGTGCAACAAGGCTCTGTGGTGGGGCTTTTAAGGCCACTGTGATGGCAGAATGGCAATATTTATGATTTCTGCCTTTTAAAGGAGGCTTTCCTGGATACATTTCAGTATTGCTGCTACAGGATCATATGCATTTCTCAAGAATGTTTCCTCTCAATAGAGGAAAGACTTTCAGATTTGTACCAAGAGTTTAAATTTACCAGGAAATAATATGACTAATTTTTAAAACTTGTCATTTGATTAATAGACTCATTCTCATGTATTTCCCTTTTTCTACATTTATGTAATTTAAAAAATGCTTAGATAAGTGCTTGATTTTATAAGTCTTAAAGGTTCAAGTTTTTTTAAATGCATTTTCATTCTGATAAATTGTATACGAGACGGCTATATTCTTACTATATTTCCTTATTTTGCCACAAGGAGGTGCCATATTTTTACTTGTTGTTGTTGTTTTTATGTGCTGTCAAGTCGGACCCGACTCATAGCGACCCCTCCTTGGGTTTCCAAGGCAGTATCACTACGGAAGTAGATTGCCCCATCTTCCTTCCGAGGAGTGGCTGGTGGATTTGAACCGCCAGCCTTCTGGTTAGCAGTCAAGTGCCTTAGCCACTATGCTACCAGAGCTCCCATATATTTTTACTTAGTTCACAATTTCTCTCTCTCTATTCTGAAGGTCCATATTGGTTATCTTCCTAACAAGCAAGTCCTTGGCCTCAGTAAGCTTGCGAGGTAAGTATGTTGTGTGTTGAGTAGGAAAACAGTTTTATAGGATCTGTTCCTATATGGTGTAGCTCTCATAAGGATTTCTCCCTTCACCAACATGGATTTAACTTGGAAGTCACATTGCTACTTAAACTATAAAGTCATATAGGCAAATGACTCAGAGGGCCTGAAACACAAATGCCCTTTTCTTCTCACACTCCTGTTGCCTGCCTCTGCCCCCCACCTCCCACCTCTTCTTCCATGGCACATTCTTTTCTTTTTTTTAAATTGTGATTTGAATGAAAGTTTACAGACAAATTATTTTTTCATTCAACAGTTCATACACATTTTGTTTTGTGACATTGATTGCAATCCCCATACTGTAACAACTCTCTTCCCACTTCCTCCCTGTGGTTACCTTTTCCCTATGTCTTTCTTTCCTTTGCATTCCTACCTTCTGAGCTGTCTCCCTGCACAAATGCTGCCCTTCTGATCTCCCATGATTGATTGATTTAAGGAATGTACCTGCCTAGTGTAATTGTTCACTTGTAAGCCTATCTATTGTTTGGGTGGAAGTGAAGTCAGGGTCTGAAGGGAGACTGGGGGCCATAGTCCTCAGGGATTTTACCTGTGAAGCCTGGTTTCATGATTGAGTTTTGTTCCACAATTTTCTCCCATTCTGTCCAGGATCTCCAATTTTGATCCCTTTCTGTGTGGTTGGCATAGTAGCCATGCACCATCTAGTTCTTTTGGTCTCAGCATCCACTAGTTCCTTGGACTAATTATTTTCACGTGTCTTTGATTTTTCTTCTTCTTTGCTCTGGACGAGGAGAGGCCAATTTTTGCATCTTAGACAGCTGTTCTCAAGCTTTTAAGACCCTAGTTGCTACTCACTGAAGTAGGACATAGAACGATGTTTTTGTAGTATTGTATCAATTGAGCTTGATGTTCCCCACAACCGTGGTCCCAAGCTTATGGGCCCAGAGGCTCAATCCCTTAAGTTGTTTGGTTGTGGCTAAGAAGTTAGGCTACCTTTACCCATTTTGGCCCTATTACATATGTGGACATTTTATAGCACATATAAATATGTAAGTAGAAATATCATCTGCGGAGTTCTGGTAAGATGACGGAATAGGCAGAAAGACTGCACGGACCCTCTTCAACAAAGAAAAGGGGAACAAATTAACACATATACAGAAGATAATCCTGGACCCTGAGCCTTGAAGGGAAGGATATAGAAGTGGACTAAACTCCAACTAGTGGAAGAATTTACATGAAAACACCAAAAAAGGAGACATACAGAGCGGCAGTCTGGCAGCAATCCTGACAGCACAGACAGCTTAGATATTGCTGAGGGTGGTAAGACCTAAGAATTAACCCAAAAAGCTGCCCAGCTAGCCAGGGATTGCATGGAGGACTGCTCTGGTGGCTGGAGAATGAAAGGGAAAGCAGCGAAGAGGATGGCGGGCTGAGCTGTGGACTTTTATCTGTCTAGAGGGCGCAGCCATTTTGAACGTTTACAAGTGGCTTGACCATTTTAGATATTTAAAGTGACAGTGTTCTCCCAGAGACTTAAGAACAGGCTCCACTTGCCAGTAACCCCAAGGACATTCCAGACCTGGATGACTGGAAAGGTGCAACATTCCCCTTGTTACTTTTATACCCCACACCCTCTTGGTGAACGGAGGTGCAGCCATCCCTTATTACCACCCACCTTCTGGGCCTGCACCCAGTCTGTGTGCTCGGATGGAGCCTGGGTGCCCTGCCCTGCCCCCATGTTTTTTTTCTTTTTTCTGTTTTTTAGTTTGTCTGTTTTAAAACTACTACTATTATTATTACTTTTGTCCTTTTTACTATTATTCTTTATTCTTCCACTCCCAGGTTCTAGTTTTCAGCTTTTTTCTTTTCCTTGTTCCTAGCTGCAATTTTGGTTTTTTTCTTTCTCATGGTTAACCCTGTTCCTTGTTTTTCTCTTTGCATTCTTCTCATTTTTTCTTCATTACTTTCTTTCTCTACCTTTTTTCTCTTATTGCCCTCTCCCCAGATACTTCTGGGTTTTTTTCTTTCTTCTTTTTCCCTTTTTTCTTTTTTTAGTTACTGTTCAGTGTGATTACATGGTGTATTTTTTGTCCATTTGCTTTTACTTTTTGGATGGTTATTCATTTGTTATTTTTGTCTGCGTGGAAGATAGCAACAGACTCCCATATTACACAACTACATCCACACCTCCTGCAGCTTCACAAACTGAGAGCCACCACTTCCTTCTCCACCAACAAGCCAATGATAAATAACCACCAAGAAGAGCCTGAATCACCCTTGGCTGCTCTTCACAAACAGTTAATGTATATCTAAATACAACAATGCCATGATGTCTCAAAGATGACAGACCATCAGAGTCCACACAAAGAAGAAAGATAAAGTGGTAGAAACAAGGGAGCAGGATACAGACCCAGAAAAAAATTCCTGAGGAAGAAGCAGCATTGGAACTCCATGATAAGGAATTCAAAAGAATTATATCCAGGTATCTTCAAAGAATTGAGAGACAGACCAAGGAAAACACAGACAAAACCATAGAAGAATTTTGGAAGAAAATACAAGAACAAAATGACAAAATAAATGAAAAATTAGAAATGATTCTAAATCTACAGATAGAA
>NW_006921801.1:3577876-3598953 GCF_000298275.1 Orycteropus afer afer | reverse complement strand
GTGTGTGTGTGTGTGTATGTGTGTGTGTGTGTATACTGAGAGTTAAAAAGAAAATGAAAGGATAGTCACTGAACATATAGTCAAGGGTCCCTATGCCCTGTTTTTAAAATCAAGCTAGTGTTTTAATTGAAATTGGAATGAATGAGTCCTTGAGACTAACTGGCTATTCTGTGGTTCTGATGTGATTTTTAGCTCTCTGTTTAGACACTGGGATTTACCATGATCCGGAATTGGTGGTGCAGAGCTTTTTCTGTTATCTGTTGGAATCTGTGAATACTATAGCAGTCTGACAGCTGCCCTCCCCAGCTGTTCTTTTACTTTGTTTTCACTTCAACTTTCTCACTTATTTCCTCTAGGATTTGAGGAGAAAGTGAGTAGAAGAGAGAAATTTAACTTCCCCACTTTCCAGACTCATTCCTGTCCAGCAGCCTCACCACCTGACAGGGCTAATTGGCACCATGAAAGGATGATATTATTATTTGGTAGCTGTAATTACTTCATTGGCTTCTTTCAGTGATCTGTACCCAGTAGCAGTGCCAAGGGGTCGCTGAGAAAAGGGTAGTTAGTGGTGGTGGTGAAGGAGTAATTAATCTACTACAAGTTCTCTCAGTACCTCCTTCCCCAATAATTTACTCCCAAATAATAATCAATAAAATGTTTCATATCAACTGTGAATAAAAGTGATGTTACTAAAAGTTATTATTCTTACTGTTTGTTAACATACAGTCTAAGTAAAATTAGTGTGCTCTGTTGCTGTGCAAATGGCTTTAGGCCTAGTCTCCCGGCGCTCCCCTTTCTAGCAAGATTGCCAACCCTACACATTTTCCATGTAGAAATTCTAGTACCTCTGATGCCTGTAATAGATAGTCCATATGTGAAAAGTATATTGGATAGTTTCCATATTATAAAAAAAACCTTGGCAGACCATATTAGGCCCTGGCCTTAATATAAATGCCTTCTCTAGAAACCGTGGAATTCTCGAGTGGCACAAATGATTAAGTGCTTAGCTGCTAACTGAAAGCTTGGCAGTTCAAAACCACCCAGAGACTCCTGGAAAGAAAGCCTGGAATATGCTTCTGAAAAAATCGAGATGTGAAAACCCTATAAAGCACAGTTCTACTGTGACACGCACGGGTTGCCATGAGATGGAATTGATGCGACAGCAACTGCCTTGGTGGTTTTTTTTTTTTTTTTTTTTTTGGTGGAAGACCATGCTGTGATTACAATGGGTAACACTTCATGGGAAGTGGATTGTAGTTGATTCAGTGAGATCATGGAATAAATGGTAACTTCAGAGTAGAAGAGAGAGCCTTGGGCTAGGCAAGAGAAAAGAGCTCAAGTAATTAAGCTTTTATGAAACAATACAAAGGAGTTGATTATTGGGTTGGAGATTAGACCTTCCACTAATAGGATTAAAACTTAAAAAAGTGAAGCACTAAACAAAGAACTGGGTGTAAGATGTTTTATATTTTTTAAAAAATAAACCTGAAGAAAGAGTCTATTAAATGTAAGCTGCTTATTCCTCATAAGAGGAAAGAATATTTAGGGAATGAAGAGTAAAAATCAAAGAAAGCGGAATGTCTTGGCAAAACTTTAATGTTCATTTTAATCTTGAATGTGAAGTCTGCTGTATGCTTGACTTTAAACGAATGACCTTTCAGTGCCAGTGAAGTCAAATATCAAACAGTAGAGCCTTAAGTAACAAGAAAATGCCAGAAGTGAGTTGATCTGGTTCAACTTAGTAGAATTCTAGAGTAAACCTAGCTTGAAGAGAAATTCCTTTTGTTGTGGAAAATCCGTTTAACACGTATTAGTGTTCTTGCCTTAGAATAATGGAGTGAACATAATGAAATCTTGAATTTAGAATTGTAGAGCCATGGGGTAGCCACGGTTCAGCTCTTTATTGAACACACACTGTGAAAGGGCACTGTGCCACCTCCTGTGTCATCTTGAGAAGTAGGACACATCTGCTGCCCTCAAGGGGAACTGATGGCACAGGCAGTAAGTGCCACAGAAATGCCTGGTAGGGAGGTCCCAGTTAAAAGGAGCCAGGATGGCTGCCACCTGACAGAGTTGAAGAGACCTACAGGAGGAGGGGTGAGCAAATTCTAAATGGGAGAGAAGTTCCTCTGTTGTGTGCTGTCCAGTTAATTCTGACTTAAAGCGACCCTATAGGACAGAGTGGAACTGCCCCATACGCTTTCCTAGGTTGTAATCTCTGCTGACACACTTTGCCAAGTGTGGCAAAGTCCTTTTTCCTGGTGAGTGGTTGCTGGGTTCAAATCCTCGACCTTTCTGCTATTAGCATTTGAGCACTTAAGCATTACACCACAAGGGTTCCTCTGTTGTTGTTGTTGTTATTTGCCATCGAGTCGACCCCGACTCATGGCGACCCCTCCTTGGGTTTCCGAGGCAGTATCACTACGGAAGTAGGATTGCCCAACCTTCTTTCCGAGGAGTGGCTAGTGGGTTTGAACCTCCAGCCTTCTGGTTAGCCTGGGTTCAGTAATATCATCCATAGGTTCTTCCATAAAAGTATCACCAGATTACTTTTCTAATCAGAAGGAAGAAAAGGAGAGAAAGCGTGCTACATAAAGTAAGACAGAAAATGGAGACGTGATATTATAAGACCAGTAACTGGACTATTAAAATAAATCTGTTAAAACTAGTATACAGCTATAGTCCCTTCTTTATTAAAGAAGAAAAAAATCACAAAAGTTAAAAATAAAAAGCAAGGTAAAGCTCATTAAAGGGTACAGTGTAGGTCCTCTTGTTTTGAATGGCAACTCCATATATTAGAGTAGAACTTCTGCTTCTTTATGGAAGCAGAAGTCAGCCTTTCTAAAAGCACATATTAAAATATCTTAAAAGCAGCCACAGAGAAATAATCAATTACCTACAGAGTAATCACAATTAGGCTGACAACTGTTCCCCCAGCAGCAATATTGAAAGGCAGAAAACAGATAAATTTTGGTGTCAGCCTAGAATTCTATTCCCAACAAATACCTCTCAACAAATTATCTTTTAAAAATGAGGGCAAAATAAAGATGATGGTGATTTTTTTTTTTTTCCTCAATTGTGATCTGGGTGAAAGTTTACAGCACAAATTAGTTTTCCAATCAATATAGTTCATCTGCACTCTTTCGTGACATTGATCGCAATCTCCACAATGTAACAGTTCTCTTCCCAGTTTCTCCCTGTGGTTAGTTACCTTTCCTCTGTGTCCTCCTTCCCTGTGCATGCCTACCTTCAGAGCTTCTTCCCTGTGCAAATGCTGCTCTTCAGTCTCCCGTCTCCTGTGGTTGATTGTTCTAAGGGGTACCTGATGTAAATGTTCACATGATAGGCCTGTGTGTTGTTTGGTTGGAAGTCAAGGCAGTGAGTCCAATTCCGGGCCAAAGGGTGACTAGGGGCCATAGTTTCAGGGGTTTCGCCAGTCTCTATTGGACCAGTAAGCCTGGTCCTTTTTAGATTTTGAATTTTGTTTCACGTTTTTCTTCCACTCTTTCCACTATCTCCTACACTGATGCCTTATCTGAGTGGTAGCCGGGAGCCATCTAGTTCTGATCTCAGGGTCATGTAGGCTGAGGTTCTCATGGTCCACTTGTTGATTCCAAGCATCTTTGGTTTTCTTCATTCTTCTTTGCTCTGGGTGAGGAGAGACTAATTATTGCATCTTAGATGGTCAATCGCAAGCTTTTAAGACCCTAGTCACTACTCGTCAAAGTAGGATGTAGAACAATGTTTTTGTGTAGCATGTTATGCCAATTGAGCTTGGTGTCCCCTGCAACCATAGTCTTCATCCTGTGGGCCCAGTGACTCACTCCCTCAGGATGTTTGCCCTCTGCTCCCCTTTTTCTTTTTTTGCACTGTTCCTTCCCCTCCCACCCCTGCTAATCAACAAAGTTTCCTTCCATACTTTCCTTGACTTTTTTACAATAATGAACTAATACAATATTTGTCCTTCTGCAAGTGACTTATTTCACTCAGCATAATGTCCTCCAAGTTCATCTGTGTTTGAATTGTTTGTCTTTCTGATGTTGAAGTGTTGAAGTTTTCTATAAATTTTGGAGATAAGTTGCTTGTTGGATATATTGTCGCCAAGTACTTTTTATTTCGGTTCTCTTTTTACTCTTTTGGGGAAGTCTTTTGATAAACATAAGCATTTACTTTTTAGAAGGACCCGGTCATGTAGTTTATCTTCTGCTTTTTGTGCATTTTTGGTTACATTTGATAGTCTATTTATGCCATAAATGAGGGCCCCTAAATTTGTCCCTATTTTTTCCTTGAGGAATTTTAGAGTTTTACGTTTCACATTTAAGTCTTTGATCCATCTGGAGTTAGTTTCTGTGTGTGATGTGAGGTATGGATCTTGTTTCATTTTTCTGCAAATAGATATTCAGTTTTGCCAGCACCACTTGTTAAAGAGACCATCTCTTCTCCATTTAATGGGTTTCCACTCTGTCAAAGATCAGCTGTCTATAGGGTTGGATCTATTTCTGGATTCTCAGTTCTGTTCCACAGGTCTGTGTGTCTGTCTGTTGTTGTACCAGTACCAGGCTATTTTGACTGTTGTGGCTGTACAGTAGGTTTTGAGATCAGGGAGTGTGAGTCCTTCTACTTTGTTGTTGTTCCTTAGTAGTGCTTTGAAAGTAAAGCTTATTTTAAAAATAAATTCAGGAATCTATATTATTATCTTTAAAACTGAAAAGATACGATAAGTGCAATGCCTACTCCTGACTGGAAAAAGAAAAGTAGGCAGGTACTATGCTAATGGTAAAATATTAGAGCCATTCCTGTTAGTGTCTGGAGCAAAACTGGGATGTCCAGTATTACCACTGTTGTTTAATATTATATCTGAAATTCTACTTGAGAAAAGGAAATGAATATCAGAGCAAAGACATTATATGTATCTTTTGAATTGTCGTCATCTGCCTGCTTGCATAGTACAGGGGTGGTTCGGTGGTAGCATCCTCTCCTTCTGTGTGGGAGACCCAGGCTCGATTCCTAGCTAGTGCACCCCAAGTGCACTCACCACTTGTCTCTCAGTGGCAGCTTGTGGGTTGCTGTGATGCTAAACAAGTTTCAGTGGGCATCCAGATTGAGACTAAGAAGAAAGGCCTGGTGATCATCTTCCGAAAATCAGCCAGTAGCAACCCCATGGATCACAACAGTGCAATCCCATTGTGCATGGAATTGCCATGAGCTGGGGGCTGACTTGCTGGCAGCTAACAAGAACTACACTTGTATAACAAAGTAATCACCTGAAAAACTATCAGAAATAATGCACACAGAAATTGGACCCAACAATAAGTGTATCTGGTAACTAAGAGCTTGAAAACCATTCATTCTGCTTTTTGTTCATAATAATAATGATAATAATAGAACATAATTGTATTCTTTCAAAATGTTATTGCATACTGACAAAGGGCACAAAGAACACTCAGGATGGCTTTGCCTTCATGGAGCTCCTGGTTGAGTGGTACAGAGGGTGGCATACTTGTTACTGACTTCATTAGCTACAACAGGTATAAAGGAGCAATTTTCCAATTTATCTGAGGGGCAAAATGGAGGGAAGAAGCAGAAAATAATTCACAGAGGAGATGATCCCTAAATTGAGACCACATTCATGACTCCAAGGTCAAATTTTGAAGAAAATGCCCTCAACTCCCTGATAGAATAAAATTTACTAGTAAAAATGAATTGTCATGTTCAAATGAGTAATTTTTATGGCCATTTTTAATTTCACAACCAGTGTTAGAGATTCTGAAAGAGGAAAATTATCACATGACAGACTGTATTATAAGCTGAAATCAGGTGACTTATTTTGAGAGTTAATCATGCTGAGTACTTAGAAAACCTATCTTACAAAGAGATGTCTGAAGAAGTCTGTAATCAGTTTTAATCTGATTATTTTAATAGGTTTAGTTGGTGTAGGAGTTGAGGATGGTCTGCTGTTAGCAAAGTATTTTTCTTTTACTTTAAGCTTTGATTAAACTGTATGATTAATTAGAACATGGGACTTGATTTAAAAGTGATGACTTGGGAGCTTTAAGAATTTGTTACTTATTTCTAACTGTGTTTTGTCTAAGTGACTTTTACACTTGGAGACTTTTAAGAGAGCTTTTGGGACATAAGGCGGCACCACGAGGTGTGGAGGTTGTGGTCTCCTTCAGATCCTGTCTTATCTGTCTGTGTTCTTGTATCTACCTGTTGTTGTCCTATAAGCATTATTTCCCCACCCCCACCCCAAAATTACTTCAACAAAGTTTGTGTCTCATGACTTCAACAATTCCAACTTCAAACAATTTATGATGAACTAATATTATTCTTTCTTTTTCAGGATTGTAGAAATCTATAGTAGAAGATTACAAGGTAAACTTTTTAAAATATTTATTTTTCTTACAGCAAAGCATTTTCTTTTTCTTATAGAAAAAGTATTTTACTTTTCCTAGTACAAATATAATAATATGCTTTATAAAATTAAAAATGAGAATAAAAGAGTCTTCTATGTATCAAGTCCCCCAAATAAATCAGTTGGATTTGCACAATTCTCCATATTTTCTCTATGCATATGTCAACATTTAAAAATCAATTTTTATTATATTTAAACACAAATGGTCTTGAATTATACATATTAGATTATGCTTTCTTTTTTCTTTATTTTTTTCACTTAAAAAATCTTGAACATTTTTTTCACATTTATTAAACTACTTCATTCATTTTGATAGTTGTTCAGCATTCCATTGTATGGCTGTGCCTTGACTTGATTTAACCAATCCCTCTCCTGGATTTGGGGATGTTTTCAAGTAGGTATGATGCTGCAATTAACACTCTTGTCTGTATTCAAAGACAAGTTGTTTTATTCAGCACAGGAGCTGCATTATTTAGGTTAAGTAGTTGATTTTCAACATTGCTGAGTTCAGTTCAAAAATTGGACGTTAGCCCCTTAATCCTGTTTCGGGCTATTTATTTAATTATTTGCTCTGCTCTACCTCCAGGGTGGTGCTTGTTACCAATATTCTGTTGGTTTTATTGCACATGTAAGAAACAATTGCTGTTCTAATCCCTCCCCACAACTGATGCTGAGAAACCTTCAGCACCTGCACTGCATTGAATGCTAGAGGTGGGGACCCACACAGAAGCCTCCATGGCCCAGTCTGCAGACAGAGTAAACTGGTCAAAGCTGGTGGATCTTGGGTATTAAGTGTCACAAAAGTCTGCTTCTTAAGATTTCACATATTCTACAGACAAAAAAAAAAAAAAAAAAGATTGTTTTCAGGCATCTTTCTGTATCGGCAGGAGCGCTGGTTGCACAGTGCTTAAGCATTTGGCTGCTAACTGAAAGTGGGGCAGTTTGAATCCACCAGCTGCACCATGGGGGAAAGATGAGGCAATCTGCTTCTATAAAGATTACAGCATTGGAAACCATATGGGGCAGTTCTACTCTGTCCTGTAGATTCACTATGAGTCAGAATTGATGTGATGGGCCATGGGTTTGGTTTCTTTAGTTGTTGTAATTTGATCTGTGTTAGACTTTTACACTGAGCTCTTTGTCACATCCACAGTTCAGGAACGCCTTACAAAACAAATTGCTGTGGCCATCACAGAAGCCTTGCGACCTGCTGGAGTTGGAGTGGTGGTTGAAGCAACGTAAGTCCATACTTGTTTCTAGTAATGTCATACTGGTGCAGGAAAAATGATGTTTAGTGCTGCTCACTTTTTCTAGCAGAGGGTGATACTACACAATTGACAGTAGCATTGTTGGTTTCTACCTCTGAGCATAAGGTCCTTTTACCTTTCATTAATGGTGTGATGTAGGAGCTCTGGTGGCGTAGTGCCTAAGGCATTTGACTGCTAAGCAGAAGGCTGGTGGTTCAAATCCACCAGCCACTCCTCGGAAGGAAGATGGGGCAATCTACTTCTGTAGCGATAGTGCCTTGGAAACCCAAGGAAGCATTGCTATAAGTCGAAATTGACTCGGCAGCAGTGAGTTTGGTTTTTGGTTTGGTAATGGTGTGATGTAGAAACCAGAGTATAGGAGACTTTTGTAGGTGGGAAGGGGCATGTAAGGGTGTAGGGATTTTTAAGCTTAGGTGCAGTAGTTTGCACAACCAGTAGTGTTGTATGTCTTCTCTTGGTTTCTTCTTTTGCTCTTTACTGTTCCAAGCCATGTTATTATATTTTTTAATGTTAATTTAAAAATATTATAATTGTTTTTTCACACATTTAACAAACTAGAGATAGCTAAGAATTGGTACAAAAGGCAAGGGAAGAAACTTGTAAGCTAGAATGAATGACGAGAATTGCATACATCCTGTGGGCAGTGTTTTCATCCATTCTACCAGAGTGCTATGAGCTCTGTCTTGAGTATGTTATCTGACTTCACTCGGTTGCTGAAACTCACAGTGGCCACTATTATAGAGATTCTGCCTAGTGAGGCCAGCATGCTTGATTATTTCTCTTAGCACCTAAGTTAGCATTATACTGCCTTGGCCCTGTAGGTGGATCAAGTAAATTTCCTTTTACATACAAATTGTGTATCACTGTAGATACTTTAGGTATTCTGGTATCACAGTGGTTACATAACTCAGCTACTGACCAAAACCCTAATGACCACTCCATGGGAGAAAGATGAGGCAATTTGCTTCTGTAAAGATTACAGCCTTGGAAACCCTATGGGGCATTTCTACTCTGTCCTGTAAGGTCCTATGAGTCAGAATTGACTCGATGGCAGTGGTTTGGTTTTTTGTTTTTTGGTAGACACTTCATGTCACTTTCACCCAGGATGAAAATCCCATTTTTTCCCCTTCTGTTAGATGCATTAAGGACTGGACCACTGAAAAGAAGAAGACAAAGAAACTTTAAAAATAATTTCAGATCCAGTTTATCTAAGAAGTGATGTTTGGACACATTTGCTAACCTCAAAGTGAAATGAATGTTTTGGCCTACTTTTTATTTTAAAAACCAGACTAGCAATTGTGTACTCCTTAAACCACCTTTGTTGTCTTGTTTTTTAGACACATGTGTATGGTAATGCGAGGGGTACAGAAAATGAACAGCAAAACTGTGACCAGCACGATGCTGGGTGTGTTCCGGGAAGACCCAAAGACTCGGGAGGAGTTTCTAACTCTCATTAGGAGCTGAACTGCAGGCTGTGCTGTGTGCTTTGCAGATCCTACTGCTAGAGGCATTTTGTGTCTGGTACATTCCATTTTCAATTGTTACAAATGTGAACTTTATTCCTTGTCATTAATTTTGTATAAAACTTATTTATAACAGGTCAAATAAAAGTAATTTATAAAGGGGTGAGCCCTCTACTTTATTCTTGGCGCCTTTTAGTGGTGACACTAAAGTGAACTGCAGTAGTCCAAGTTCCATGCACAGAACCACTGCCATTCAAATAACCTGAGGGTGCTGGCAAGGGAGAAGAATTAACGTGTTTGATTGAAACAGTGGTGATTTGACTTATAGGCACAGGAGTGTTGGTTGTGGGAGAGCTAATACACTGTTTTTTCCTTCCCAAGCAAAAAAATGGTGGTGTAGTGCTGAGAGTCCAAATAATTTCTGTGCAGTGTGCATCATTGCTCTGTGAATTCAAGTCCAACAGGCTCCACTTCAGTCTTGTTTACTAAACCACCAGTGATGCTTTTTAAAAATATATATATTTAGTTTTAAATACCAAGCTGTAATGTTAGTCACCATGGAAAGTGGTGGGATATCTGTACTTTGGATTTTACTATGAGTTAAAAGGCACATTTCTACCTTCTATTCTTTTTTAGCCCAAGTACAGGAAATCAGTTCCTGGAGTTGTTTACGAGTGTATTCTCATGTCAACATACAGGGATTTAGATATTTAACTCTCTGTGCCTTGATGTGAATATCACACCATTTAGAGTGTAGGTACCTTTGTCTTTCTTTAAGAGACATTATTTTATAAGACTTAGTACTGACATTACCTGTAACTAGTCCTCATAGTTTTACCTTTAGAATTTCCTTGGTGTTTACTTTGTGTGTTCCATGTAGATGCCTTAAAACATTTTTTAAAAAATCTTATCAAATATTTTTCTAAGTATTTCCTGAAACCTTTGAGGGTATCCATCGTTTTTGGGTCTGCTGAGCCATGGCTTCCAGGAATACGAGAGAATGCAGAAGAAACTAATTGTAGACTGCATTTTGAGCACTGTCCATTGTTCTGTGAAAGCTATATTGTTAGTGTTTGTGAAAATATGTCAGGAAGCCTATGATACTGATTTTCCACATGGTCCCTGGGGATTTTGTCTTCAGTGTAATTGTACAGGTGGTATGTATTTTAGTCTAGAAAGCTGTTGCCTTATTTATGATTATCTTAACATTTCCTTCACTGGGGCAGTGTAGGTCAAATGAAAACAAAACAGAATAATCCCTGCAAAAATACAAACACAGTTATTCCATGAGGAAGTCTCTTATTTGGTTGCAAAGTACCCTTCAAATGTATTCCGTTACCTTAAGAAAAATTGATTTAACTTTGAAAGTTCTATAAGTCTTGTCTTTGCGACTTTGATGCCATTTGGCTTATGATGGGGCAAGATGGCAGAGGTGTTGGATTTTTGTTTTTAATTCTTCCCTACTTCTGATATTTCCTAGCCTTCTCTATATTTGGAATTTGTAGAGTGTTTGTTGATTTTGAGGTTTTTTTTTAAAAAAAGTATAACATGGTATACATGTTATCCTGTATAATAATTAGACATTTAGAGTAGAATTCTAAGCAGTCATCTCATGCTTAGTAAAAAAAGTATAAAAAGTGTGACTTAGAGAACCAAAGAAATTGTTAGTGATAAATTTATCTTCTGACATCATTTGTATCTCTTTTTAATGACTCTTTGTTCTGACATTCCCTTGATGTCTTCTCATAAAGAACTAATGTATTTGCTGTCTGTCCTCTTATTGGTAAATGCAGTCATTACCCTATCTATTTCACTGTGGTCTTTCATATCTATGGCCTTGAATTTTTTCTTTTCGGGGGGAGGGACTTTTAAGAACTTGATGTATTTAAATACACTGTTCAATTATATTGTTTGAATCTTATGTATGTATATGTACATCCCTGGAGTTGGTTCTGTTTAAATTATTAAAGTGCTATCACTTTGTTCTTGTGAAAGTTGTTTCTTTTTGAGCCATGAGTATACATATCTCAAGTACCCCAACTATTTTAATTTGATCCAGTTTTTGTAAAGATACCACTTTTATGGGCTTCTCACAGCCATCAGGCTATTAGAATATGCATCCTAGGGTCCATACAGATCAGTCTTGGACTCTGACAGTTTCTCTGCTATGGTCTGAGTGCTGGGAAGGGAAGATTTGAAAATGTGAGAAAGCTGAGTAGCCCTCACAATCCTGCTTGTGGGAAGCCTGTCATAGTACCTGCAGCCTCCTGGGGGCAGGTACTGCATTCTCTGTGGGAGCTGTTGGGGAAGGGAGGAGTATGCTGGAGCAGGGAGCCATTTAGTGCAGGGAGGAGTGGAGAAGGGTTTCTTTCTCCCACTAGGGAAGAGATCTGCATAGCAAAACCTCTAAGTAGGTGCAGTGGGTTTTGCTGCTGCTTTTCTGTCTCATACTAGTAACCTCATCCTTCTTTCTACGAGGAGGTCTTCTCCTGTTTTACCTTCCTGCATCGAGGCAGAGACCCTCTCTGGTCGTCAGCATGTCCATGTGCTGGGCCACTGGAGGGTCCTGCTGCTCCTTGGGCGATGCTGTGGACTGTTGTGTAGTCCATCTAATCACCCAATCAAGGAATGCTTACCAGCATGAGACATTCCTAAAACCACTCTTCATAGGTTTCTATAAGACAATGAGTTGCTCAGCTAAACTCAAATGACTGCTTCTGAGCGTTTTAATTGACATTGATTGGCCAAGTTCCTTGCTTTGTCACTTGGTGGAAGAGCAATTGCAGATAACTAAGGTTGTAAAGAAGACTTTCCGCCAACACAGAACACTTGATTCTCCATGATGGGCTTGGGTTCTCCTCCTGATGGCGAGCAGAAGAGGAATTGCAGCAGATGAATTCCCTCTTACCCCAACTTCCCCTTATCATCACTGACAGGAGAAGGAAGAGAGTAATATCCAGAGACCTGACAACACTAACACTCCCTGAGGCATTTGCTTTATTTTCATTTTCATTTTCGTTTTTATTATGGAAGTTTAGAAATCCTCTGATTTCTACCTTCTCCTGTTTGGTTTGAGCAATTTGTCCAAAACTCTGATCTTTTATTATGGAAAAAATAATGCATGTACAACAGAGACTAGTATAATGAATCCTCATCCATTCATCACCCAGCTCCAATAATTTCAAACATATGGCTATCTACTTTCCTTCCTCCCATCTCCACTGGATTATTTTGAAGCAAATCCCAGACATCATTTTACCCAAATTATTCCAGATTATATAAAAGAAGGAAACACGTGAAAAAAATAAGCAAATGCCATTATCACACAAAAAATAACTCTGATATCCGATATCAAGTCAACATTCAATTTTCCCTTTTCTCCCTCTCTCTCTCTCTTTTTTTAAACAGGGTATTTGACTCGAGATATGATGAGGTCTATATGTTGCAAATGGTCAATCTGTTTCTTAAATCTCTTTAAAATTACGAAATCAACCCACTTTTTCCTTCCTTTATTGTACATTCCTTACAATTTATTTGGTCATTTGCTTTTGGAGAAGTCATGTGTTTACTGCAAGAAATGTCTAATTGCTGGAACTTCTGTGGCTCCCCAAGTGAAGTGAAACTTCAGCTAATAAGAGAAGCATTTTCTCTGCTTCCCACACTCTCTGTGTCCTTAAAGTCCCACTCAGGCCAGTCTGGTACCTGCCTGGCTTTTTACCTTGGACACAGCTCTCTTCTCTCATAACTCAGAGCCACCCTCCCAAGTACATAACCGAGTTTATTCCTTTTTTCCAGTTCTGTCCTTTCTGGACAGGCTTCAGTTTGAAAGCATCTACCATGTGGCTTCCTTGGCTTTAGCCTCATAAGTCCTTAGCTGCCAAGATTTTGGTTAAGGTACAGGGGTTATTACAGGACTGGAAACAGTGAATCCAGCAAGACTTGCCATCACTCTCAGTGAATTCCCCTATCCCTGGGGAATTCCAAAGTTTGAGTTGGATGCAGGAGTACTTGGGTTTTCCCTGCCCTTGGCTTCTTCGGCTACATTTTCAGGGCCCTCTGAGTAAAAATATCAGACTCTGGCCCACCTGGAGTGATGGAGGGAAGTGACACACCAGGTCCTGTTTTTAAGCAGCTGCTTTTATTCCCTCCCTAATGGTGTAGCTATGACTTACTTAGAAGTCATGTTGGAATAACTTCTAGCATGGGCATGACACAGCCCTAATGTGTCTATCCACTTTTCCTCTGATTTCTACCTTCTCCTGTTTGGTTTCAACAATAGGTCCACAACTCTGGCATTCTGACAAAGCCTTTAACTTCTGGAACTAACTGAGCTGAGAAACTTGGTTTGACTTTTAGTGAACAATTGTGAAGCTGTGTTCAGAGAACCCTGTGATGAAATGCCTGGGTATGTGCAAAAGCATCCCAAAGTAGTCACACTTAAAGCTGATTTTCTCTTGATTTGAGTATGTGGGTTTCTTCTTTTGCCTTTTCCTGGCCTGTTTCATATTTGAGAATGCACTGAACAAACAGACTACCTGAAATAATCTTCCTTCTAATTTATATATTTTTTTACAGAGTTTCACAGTATGTGACTACTAATACTAATTTTGACAGGCAGAGTCTATCTTTACTAGTAACTTTATGGAGATTTTTCTCTTTAAAGGGCCATTTCATTCTAAAATGTAAGGTTAAATGAATAGAAAATAAAAGAGCCAGTAACTAAATAAATATTAAACATCCTGACTGCCAAAGACCACAGGATTATCTTATTTTGGTCAATTGGAAAGTCCCTTTAACCCAGGACAACTCATCTCAGCAAAATTTCTCAGTCTCATTTCATGTTCCTGAAAGTTGATTCACTTATGAGCAAGGAGCGGGTGAACTTAAAGCCCTTACCCAAATCTTATCTGACAGTCTGTGTGGAAAGAGAGTGACTTCTTATGCTAATGCTTGAACATTTTATTAACGGAACTTCCATATGAATTTTTTGTTGTTGTTAGATGCTGTCACATAGACTCTGACCTATAGCGATTCCACGTGTAACAGAATGAAACAATGACCATTCCTGTGCAGTCCTCACAATGTTTTAACCCATTGTTATAGCCACTGTGTCCATCTCATTAAAGGTCTGCTTCTTTGTTAATAGTAACACAATAGTTAAGTGACTGGCTGCTAACTGAAAGGTTGATGGTTCAAACCCACCCAGTGGGTCCATGAGAGAAAGATCTGGCAGTTGGCTTCTATAAAGATTAACATTCCCTCAACCCAAAAAAAGAAAAACCAACCCCAGTGCTGTCAAATTGATACCGAGTCATAGTGACTCTGTAGGACAGAGTAGAACTACCCCATAAAGTTTCCAAGACTGCAATCTTTATGGAAGCAGATTGCCGCATCTTTCTCCCTTAGAGCAGCGGGTGGATTCAAAATGCTGACCTTTTGGTTAGCAACTGAGCGTTTAACTAGTGTGCCCCTAGGGGCCCTTCCATAAAGATTACAGCCTAGAAAACCCTTTAGGGCAGTTCTACTCTGTCACACAGGGTCACTATGAATTGAAAATCAACACAACATGCATATAAATCGAGTATTTAAAAAACATAAATAAAAAGTTTCTTGCAACATATATAGGGTTGGCAGACAATGGTCCTATAGGTTTATGTGAATGATCAGAATTCCCACGTGTACAGTAGAGCTGGCAAGGGGCAAGGTTGTGGTCACTGCTTGGTCACAGCCAGCTACCCAGAGGGACCGAGTAGGTGAACCTGTGGGCTTGGGACCACAGTCGCAGGGGACATCAAGCTCAATACTATACAAAACATTGTTCCACCTCCTACTTTGGCAAGTAGTGACGGATCTTAAAAGCTGGCAAGCTGCCATCTAGATGCAACGATGGGGCTTTCCTCATCCAGAGCAAAGAAGAATGAAGAAAACCAAAATTCATGGAAACAATTAGTCCTAGCAACTGGTACATCATCCAATCCTCAGCCTATATGGCTATGAGACCAGAAGAACTAGATGGTGCCCAGCTACCACTGTCATCCACTTGGAAGGGGATCTATGTAGGAGATGCTTGATAGAGAGGGAGAACAATGTGGAACAAAGCTCAAAATCATTTGGAGGGAAAAAAAAGGATGGGGGACCAGGTTTGCTGGTCCGGTAGAGCCTGTTGGAACCACTGAGACTATGGCCCCCAACTGCCCTTCAGGTCTGGAATTGAACCCATACTCTCCTTGGAGAGAACAGTCATGGGAGAAAGAAGGGCTGCTTATGCACAGGGAGACAGTTCAGGGGGCAGGAATCCATGGAGGGATGGACACAGGGAAGAGATAACTATGGGGAGGAAGTGGGAGGGGAGCTGCTGCATTGTGGTAAACTGTGGTCAATATCATGAGACAAAGTATATGTGAACTGCTGTATGGAAAGTGAATTTGCTCTGTAAATCTTCACCCAAATCACACACACACACACAAAAAAAGTTTCTTGCACTATCGCAGTTTAAACAAGTCAACAATGAATTCTCATTGCCTTTCTAAATAAAACACTGTAAAAGAAGAGATTAAAATCCAGGTGACAGCCTTGAGTCCTGAGAAGTGATCATGTATAGATTTCTTGTGTGTCATTTTTGGTGTGTGTCTGTGTATTGTTAAATCTATCTTGAATGTGGAAGAGTTGTTAGAAGCTGCTACATTTTTTTCCCCTGGGGTAGATTAAAACGTTAGCAATACTTTCTGCAACTATTATTTTCTTTAACAGCATTTTGAAGTAAAGACTATTTCCATTTTATAAGTGAGGAGCCCGAGTCTTCCAAAAAAAACCCCAACAAACCCATTGCCGGCGAGTAGATTCTGACTCACAGTGACCCTATAGGAAGAGAAGAACTGACCCATAGGGTTCTCAAGGCTGTAATCTTTGCAGAAGCAGACTGCTGCATCTTTTGCCTATGGAGTGGCTGATGGGTCGAACCGCCAACCTTTTGGTTGGCTACTGAGTGCACTGTGCCACCAGGGTGGCTTAAATGACTTGCCCAACCTCATTGCCACTGGGTTAAAGAGCCGAGACTCCTCTCCTGACTCTGTATCTGTTGATCTTTTGATTAATCAGTGGGCCCAGCTTGTCACTGCAGCTGGTTAATCTTTACCAGTTGACCCCAGTAACCCCTTGTCCTCACCGTTTTTAAAAGGAATCAGATTTTGAAGGTGTGTGTAATCAGCTTTGCCCTTTAAACTCATAAGTGTTGTTGGAAGTAACTTTAAGATAGCAGTATGAGTTGGACACCTTGTAGTATTGTCTGGTCATATAGTCTTAAATGCTGAGATTAAAAAAACAACAAACAGATGTGTGTGTGTATATATGTGTGTGTGTGTATATATATACATATATATATATTTAAATTAGTAATACATGTATGTACTTTAAAAAAGGTTACAGCAGTGCATCAACAGGGAAATACCAGAAATCCAAGCTGAATTCAGAAGAGGGCATGGAACCAGGGATATCATTGCTGATGTCAGATGGATCTGGGCTGAAAGCAGAGAATACTAGAAAGATGTTTACCTGTGTTTTATTGACTATGGAAATGCTTTTGACTGTGGATCATAGCAAATTATGAATAATATTGCAAAGAATCAGAATTTCAGAACACTTCATTGTGCTCCTGCAGAACCTGTACATAGACCAGGACACAGTCATTTGAATAAACAAGGGGATACTTCATGGTTTAAACTCAGGAAAGGTGTATGTCAGCCTTTCACAATACTTATTCTGTATGTTGAGAAAATAATTGGAGAAGCTGGACTATATGCAGAAGAATGTGGCATCAGGATTGGAGGAAAACTCATTAACAACTTAGAACAGGCAGATGACACAACTTTGCTTCTGAAAGTGAAGAGGACTTGAAGTACTTACTGATGAAGATCAAAGACTAGCCTTCTGTATGGATTACACCTCAATACAAAGAAAACAGAGATCCTCACAACTGGACCAATAAGCAACATCATGAAAAATAGAAAAAAAGATTGAAATTGCCAAGGATTTCATTTTACTTAGATTCAAACTCAATGCCCCTGGAAGCAGCAGTGGAGAAATCAAATGGCATATTGCATTGGGCAAATCTGCTGCAAAAGATCTTTTTCAAGGGTTAGAAAGCAAAAATGTCACCTTGAGGGCTGACATGTACCTGACCCAAGCCATGATATTTTCAGTTGTCTTATATGCATTTGAAATCTGGACAATAAATAAGGAAGACTGATGAATAATTGATGCATTTGAATTATGGTATTGGTGAACAATATCAAATATACCATGGACTTCCAGAAAAATGAACAAGTCTGTCCTGGAAGAAATACAGCCAAATTGCTCTTTAGAAACAAGAATGGCCATACTTCATCTCATGTACTTCGGACATGTTATCAGGAGGAACCAGTCTCTGAAGAAGCACTCATGCTTGGTGAAGTGGAGGGTTGGTGTAGAAGGTGAAGACCCTCAATGAGATGGATCGACACAGTGGCTGCAACAATGGGCAGCAACAGCAAGGACTGTGAGGACGACGCAGGACCAGTCAGTGTTTCGTTCTGTTGCACGTAAGGGGATGAGTTGGAATTGACTCAACGACACCTAACAACAACATAACATGTACTTAGTACAAAATTCAAAAAGTACGAGAATATTAAGGAAAAGTTTGTCTCCCACCTCTGTCCTCGAGTGATCCAGGCAACTACTGTTATCAGAAATATTTTATGAAATGCTTTACTTTTATTGCAAAACAAAGGCCCTTCTCTAATCCCTCTAGGCTGACTCTGTGTACATCCTAATGATAGGATGTATGATTCTAAACAGGTAAGTGGTTTCCATAGTTATCAGAATGTAAGGTCCATTATATTTATTTCCAGTATTTATTTTGTTAATCAACTTTAGATGCTTTCACTGAAAATTTTTTAGCAAAAACATTTCAAAAGCTGTCCTACAAAAAAAATGGTGTCCACTTTAGCAAAAAAAAGAAAGAAAAAAAGAAAAAAGTGGACTCTGGTGAGCTGAGGGTTTAAAGCAAAGGCTATTGTAAAATGTGGTTTTCTTTCACTTTTTCCTTTTTTGGATAGGTAATACATGCACTTGAAAAAATTTTAAAAGCAGAATATACAGTGAAAATCTCCCTCTAATCCTGTCCCGAGTCACCCAGTTCCCTACCCAGAAGCACCATTTTTTACCTTATAATTCCTTCTAAAAATATTTAAGGCATACACAAGCAAATCCACACACACACACATACACACAATATTCTGTGTGTAGTGAGACCTGTGAGAATTGCAACCCAACAGGACTGCCTTGTTTTAACGAGTCTTGCAAATTTTCCAATTTTGACAGGGTGCAGTCTTACTATTTTTCTATCATTCTCTGTTAGTGGAAAATTTTATTTTCCATTTTGAGAGATTTCTGTCTTACACAGGTGACTCTCACAGATTTACTGCATTACATTATATGCAAATACATTTTATTGTTTATTTAGATTAGGGACTTTTTTAAAAATAATATTTTATTATGTTTTTTGGTGAATGTTTATAGAGGAAATTAGGTTCCCATTTAACAATTTCTGACATAAGTTGTTCAGTGACGTTAGTTACATTTGTTACAATGTATCAACATCCTCTTTAATTTTATTCTGATTGTTCCATTTCCAATACTCTAGTTTCCCTGGCCCCTTATCTTCTCATCTTTACCTTCCAGTAATTGTTGACCATTTGGTCTCATATAGGTTTTTTTTTTTTAATGGAGCACTGTACTCACGGATAATATCCTTTATTTTTGTGCCAATCTGTTATTTGACTAAAAGGTGACTTCAAGGGATAGTTTGGGTTAAGGTTTAAAAAGTATCTCATGATGAGGAGGAGCCTGGTGGAACCACTGAGACTATGGGCCCTAGCTGCCCCTCAGATCTGGAATTGAACCCATTCCTGTGGCTTCCAGCCAAACAAAAGACAGGCACAGGAGGTGAACATTTACATTAGGTAGATATACTCCTTGGAGAGAACAATCATGGGAGAATAGAAGGGCTGTGTATGCACAGGGAGACAGCTCAGGGGGCAGGAGTGCGTGGGAGGGTAGGACACAGGGAAGAGGTAACTATGGGGAAGGAGTGGGAGGGGAGGTGTTGCAGTATGGGAAATTGCAGTCAATGTCATGAGACAAAGTGTATGTGAGCTACTGTATGGAAAGTGAATTTGCTTTATAAACTTTCACCCAAATCACAATAAAAATTAAAAAAAAAAATTACTATCTCATGATGAAACTGTCAGGGAGTCCTCTAGTCTCAACTGGTCCGGTAAGGCTGGACTTTTTAATTATTTGAGTTTTGATCAGCACTTTTCTCCCATTCCGTCAAGGTCCATCTATTGTGGCCCTGATCAGACCGGTCGGTCATGGTAGTGATTCTTGACCATATGTGCCCATCACAAACACCTGGGGAACTGTTAGAAAATTCATGTGCCTGCAGCCTAGGAAGTCCTATTCAGTATCTGTAATTGTATTTTGAGGGAAAACTGCCCTTATTCTGATGGGCTCTCCCCCTTGAGAACCATCAGCCTGAGATATAACTCATCAGACCTGTGGAACCCATCAGAAAGCCATTGACTTGGGGCCACATGATGTGGGCTGTAGAATAGCTGTGTGGATTACTCTGTGCCATCAGTTCCACATTCCCACGCAGGGTGCCTGCAACCACTCAGTTGATTAGGCTGAAGGTAAATTGCCCCTTAAAAGGGACTGTCTCCAGATTAATATAATCAGTGCTGAAATGATCTGTGTATAAATAATTATCTGGTCTGACTTTTCTAAACACCTACTTTTTTCTTGGTTTGTATAGGTGTTCATCATTAAAAACTTAGAAAATATAGTAAGACTCACCAAACTCAAAACAAAACTCATTGCCATAGAGTTGATCTGAACCCATAGCAACCCCCACTGGGTTTCCAAGGCTGTAAATCTCTACAGAAGCTGCCTCGTCTTTCTTTCACAGAGCAGCTGGTGAGTTCAAACCATTGACCTTTTGGTTAGCAGCCAAATGCTTTAACCACTACACCACCAGAGCTCTTTAATGGTAAAACTAGTTACCCATAATTACATAGCCCAGAGATAAACCACTGTTAACATTTCTTTTTTATTTTACTTACCTTTTTAATTGTGCAAATAATTATTATGCTCTTGGAGTATTTAAAACAAATTTAGGCATCATATAATTTCATCCATAATTACTTCAGTATTTATCACTAATGGACAATGGATAAACTCCCTCCCCCCAAAAAAAGCCACTGCCATTGAGTTGATTTCAACTCACAGCAACCCTATCTCAAAACTCTCACCGCCATCAAGTCGAGTCCGACTCATATTGACCCTTTCTTGAGTTTCTGAGGTGGTATCACTATGGTTTCCACCTTGGAAACCCAAGGAGGGTTGCTGAGTCAGACCCTACTCGATGACAGTGAGTTTGGTTGTTTTTTGGTTTATCACTATGAAAGTAGATTGCCCTACGTTCCTTCCGAGGAGTGGCTGATGGGTTTGAACCGCCAGCCTTCTAGTTAGCAGTCAAATGCCTGAGGCAGAGTAAAACTGCCCCATAGGGTTTCCAAAGCTGTAAATCTTGACAGAAGCAGACTGCTTCATCTCTCTCCTGCAAAGCAGCTGATGAGTTTGAACCACTGATCTTTTGGTTAGCAGTTGAATACTTTAACCATTGAACTACCAAAGCTCCATAAGGGATAAGGACTTTATATAGTTTTATCCTGTTATCTAGGTATCTTATCTTGGAATATCTTACAGCTTTGGGTATCTTAAAAATGTTGTTTTAAAGAATTTTTTTTTCCTTTTTTTTTTTTTTTTATTAGGATTTGGGTGAAGATTTACAGAGTAAATTCACTTTTCATACAGCAGTTCACATATACTTTG
>NW_006921801.1:3563630-3577101 GCF_000298275.1 Orycteropus afer afer | reverse complement strand
TGCATATATCTGTTCTTGTTATGGCTTAAAGAATTTTTTTAATAATTGTTACATGGCATTTCATGGCATAATATCATGATGTATTATTGATCATGCTCATAATGATTAACTTTTATGTTATTTCCAGATTTTCTGTTATTATGAATAATGCTACAGTAAACACCTCTATTTCCCAAGGATGGGGCTCTAGGCAAGAATTTACTGAGACAAAAACATCACCCTCTTTTCTCTCTTCCCTGTCCCTAAGTAACAACAATAATGACTTCAGATGAGCTATTTAAATGCCCCCTCCTCCCATGTATACATGCCTTCTTAAATTTGACTGGTTTATAGTTAAAAGTTTTACAACACACAAATTAATTGCTTTTACCTAGGGGTACCCTTTGTCACTTATCTTGGCAGGTTTACTTTTTTTAAAATTGAAATTTATATTGAGATAATTGCAGATTCATACACAATTAATGCATAATAATACAGAGAGATTCCTTGTGTACTTTGCTGAGTTTCCCCCAGTAGTAACGTTTTGCAAATTATCTCATAAGGTGACGACATTGATATATTACACCAGTCTTACTCAGATTTCCCCAGTTTTACTTGTATTCATTTGTGTGTGTGCATGTATGTGAGTGTATTAAGATCTATACAATTTTATCACTTGTGTAGGTTCGTGTATCACTACATTCAAAATACTGAACAGTTTCAACACCACAAGAATCCTCCTGTTGCCTTACTAAACCACATCTACCCATTCCACACCCCTTTCACAAATTTAAAAAGACTCTTAAGCCCTGTTTCAAATTGCTTCCTGGCAAAGTTTTGCCAGTCTTACTACCCTGCCAGAATTGAGTATCATTTTAAAAATATCTAAGTGAACAATATTTTTGCTTTTCTAATTGTATGTTAAAGTTTTTTTTTTAATACATTTATTATCAAATCGAGTCTCAAAGTATATTGCAAATACTCTCCTAGAGGAACAGAAGCAGCCTTTCCTTTCATTTTTTCTGGTTTTCCAATGCTTCAAAACATTGTTTTCAGCAAAAATCAAATCACAGAAGCTGTCAAATGCAATAAGCAGACAGATTTCTAGCTTTAACCAAGCTGGCCCTAACTTTATAGAAACACTACTCTTGGAGGTGAGGCAATAATATTTTGCTTACTGGTTTTTGTTTTTCTTTTTTCCCTGGGTAAGAGCAAAACTGGAAGACGTCTCAAAATTTTTTCTAAAAGGCATTTATCTATATCAAAGGATACATACCTTTTCTAAGTACAGTTTAATGAAAAGTAATTTTCTTCTAGTGGAGGTAATCTCTGGGAGGAGGGCCCCTCTCATCCTCTCTCTCTTTCTGAGAAATGTACATCCTTTTTCTGCTTGTTACAGGTCAGCGTAGCCAAGTCATCACGCCATGTAGTGTGGCTCCTTTTGTGGGGTTACCATACTTACTGGTCTCACAGTTGCTCTATTCTACAGAGTAAAGACAGTGTGGGTTTGCCTTTTGCTATAAGCCCTAATGCCAGAGAACTGCTGAATTTAGAATTGAGGGGATTATAAACAACAGTCCAAAAAAACCAAAACCAAACCCACTGCCACTGAGTCAATTCCGACTCATAGTGACCCTCATTGGGTTTCGAAGACTGTGAATCTTTACAGAAGCAGATTGCCTCATCTTTTTCCCATGAAGCAGCTGGTGGGTTTGAACAACTGACCTGATTAACAGCCAAATGGCTTACCCACTATGCCACCACAGCTCCTTATAAACAACAGTATGGGGTATGAATTTAGAATAGAGGAGATTTAAACAATAGTGGGAGAGGAGAGTGGTATTAGAAGGGACTGTCCTTAGGTAAAGGAACACTGGTAGTGCAGTGGTTAAAGCACTCAGCTGCCACCTGAAAGATCAGCAGTTTGAACTCACCAGCTGTAGGAGAAAGATGCCTTGGAAACCCTATGGGGTAATTCTCCTGTGTCCTATAGGGTCACTGTGATTTGGAATCAACTCGACAACAGAGGGTTTGTTGATTCTTAGGCATATATAGTGTTGTGGGGAGGTATTTCTTTCATAGCATTTATGATAAACCAATCCCTAATTAGCCTGGAAAAATTAACACATGATGCATGAAACAGCAATTTAATTTTATCCTTATAATGATGTACATTTTTGAAAAATGAAATTAATTAATTATAGGAATCACATTTAAAGTAGAAGCAAAGATGATCAAATTCTGAAAGATCCCACATGGATTTGCCATTTAAAACAACAATAAATGCATATATCATTTGCCCCAACTATTTTAAGCTTGGGAATTTATTCTTCAGATGTGTTTGTATATGTGTGAAAGTGACATTTGTGTAAGCATCATTTGTAAAAAGAAAAGTCTTCCTTGTAAATCAGCTTTAAATCCAAAGGATGCAATATTATTACACATGGATGTTTTGGTTCCTATTTTTAGAATACTTCCACCTGCATAGTGCCTAAGGCATCTGACTGCTAACCAGAAGGCTGGTGGTTCAAACCAACCAGCCACTCCGCAGAAGGAAGGCTGGGCAATCTACTTCTGTAAAGATTTACCACCTCAGAAACCCAAAGGGGGTCTCGATGAGTCGGAATTGACTCAATGGCAGTGAGTTTGAGGTGTTTTGTTTTTTTTTTCCCCCACCTGTAGGGTAGATAAGATTCTGATCTATTGTTCACTGTTGTCTCTTAGGCTTGTACTGCATCAAACTCTGATGTGGGACAGGGCATTTGGTTGTTTTTTCTTGGGAACTTTCTAAGTGTTAGCATGTTTTCTAAGGATGGAAGGTGGACTGGAAGTAATGGTGTTCCTGGTTTACTTCTAGAGACTAGAGCAGGGAGATTTAGGGAGTTTGTTCTCTGCTTAAGGCTAGGTAGAGGCAGTGAGGGATGCAGAACTGACCTCTTCAGCTTTTTCTTCTTATTCTTTTCACCTTGGATTGGAAACAAAAGGCCCCATGTCTACCTTATATAAAGGCTATGTTTAGGTATTATGACTGGGGAGAGAAATTCAGACCTGACTTCCTGTAATTATGAACATACTGTCTATTTTTCAAGCAGCATCTGTGCTTCATAATCTGTTTTTATAGAAATGTGATTGCTCTGGTAATTCACAATTTAATGAGTTAGGAGAAGATCATTATTGGAAACCTAGAACTTCTGACAGTATTAAGACACAGAGTTCTCTTTCTTGAGCTTTTGAAAACATCGAGCAAAACAAAAAGGAGTATGTATAAGCTAGAAATATAACCATAGAATATTACCTGTCTCTTTAGTGAGAAATACTTACATAGTCATGGAGTAAACAATGATTACTAAGTTGGCTAAAAATTGTGATGTAACTTCTATCTTGGGAGGAAGGAGGTGGTTAGGGTTTTTGGTGCTGTCATTCGGCTCTGACCCTTAGAGGCCCCATGTACACCAGAACCAAACACTGCCGGGTCCCGCGCTCCTCACAGTCCTTGCCATGCCTGAGCCCATCGCAGCAGCCAGTGTGTTAATCCATCTCACTGAGGGTCTTCCCCTCTTTTGCTGATCCTCTACTTTACAAAGCACAGGATATCCTTCTCTAGGGACTGGAGGAGTGTGAGTTAAATCCTCATCTGTCATAACACAGGCAATCAGTAGATAATTTCTTGATTGATTAATCGAGAAAGAGCAATTTAAGCACGTGTTTTAGTGAAGTAACTACCAGAAAAAGCAGCTAAAAGATTTATAAGTGGTTCTCTTTTTAAATGGGGAGGTGAGGAGGAATAAGATAAAGGACTCTTACTTCATATTATAAGCATCTGTCATTATTTCATTTGAAAAAAATTGCCTATATTTACTTTGATAAAAAATTAAGTGTATATACATGTGTGTGTGTGTGTGTGTGTGTATGAGCTCTGGTGGTGTAGTGCCTAAAGCACTTGACTGCTAACCAGAAGGCTGGCGGTTCAAACCCACCAGCCACTCCTTGGAAGGAAGGTTGGGCAATCTACTTCCATAGTGATACTGCCTCAGAAACCCAAGGAGGGGTCACTATGAGTCAGGTCCGACTCGACGGCACATAACAACAACTCTCTGTATGTACTTATGTGTATGTATATATACATACACATAAGTACATATAGAGAGAGTGCTATGAGAATAAGAGTGAATATAATATCTATTGCTGTGAATTGGAATTGACTTGACAATAATGGGTTTGTTTTGGTTTTAAGGCATTTGTAAGGAGCCCTGGTGGCACAGTGGTTAAGCACTTGCCTGCCAACTGAAAGGTAGGCAGTTCGAACCCACCAATCAGCTGCTCTGTGGGAGAAAGTTGTGGCAATCTGTTTCTGTAAAGATCACAGTCTTAGAAACCCTATGGGACAGTTCTACTCTGTCATCAGGTCTCTATGAGTTGGAATCAACTTGACGGCAGTGGGTTTGGGTTCTTTATAGGATCTGTAAAGATTAACTGAAATAACATTGAATGTTACAACCAAAGTAATGTTTTGGGGAATGTAATGAATGTGAATTCTTGGCTGAAATAAAGGAATCATTGCTGTCATTTAACTTTATTTGGCTTGAATTTTTGAATCTTTATGTCTCTGTAATTCTCATGCTTTGTGCCTAGGATTGGAGTTGGCAAACTTCTTCCACAAAAGGCCAGATAGTAAATATTTTAGGCCTGCAGTGGCACGGTTTCTGTTGCCACTATTCAACTCTGCTATTGTAGTATGAAAACCACTATAGACAATACATAAATGAATAAGCATAGCTGTGTTCCAGTAACACTTTATTTGTGGGTACTACAATTTGAATTTCATATAGTTTTTATGTATCATGAAATATTCTCATGATTTTTTTTTCCAATTTTTTAAAAAATGTCAAAACCATTTATAGCTGATGGGCCATACAGACAGATAGTGGGCCAGATGTGGCTGCAGGCTGTGATTTGCCGACCTTTGCTCTAGATCTAGCATATCTGTGTGGTGCCCTCACATGCATGATAAAGAGCTCCAGCCATCCTGATTGCAAAGAGGGCCTTACATGAACTAGGTATCAGTTTCTCCAGCATTCGTAACTATGGAAATAATCTTTTAGAAGGCGTTAAAGTCTCGGCAGCCACTAAAAAGTAAAAATCCACAGTTATCTTCTCTCTCACACTCAGTCTCATTTATTTTCACTGTCTAAGCATGGAAACATCATTGTGAATGAAGATATATTTCAGTGAGATACTTCATTGTTTCAAACCCACCAGCCACTCCTCAGAAGGAAGGTTAGGCAATCTACTTCCGTAGAGATACTGCCTCGGAAACCCAAGGAGAGGTCACTATGAGTCAAAATCAACTTGACGGCAGTGAGGTTTTTTTTTTTCACTTCATTGTTGGACATTTTATTACCAGAGAAAAATTATATAGGTGGATCATAGATGTAGAGAGACTTGGGTTCTCTTTGTTCTAGGAGAGCTGGATTGGGGCAGCTTGGCCCCAGAAGCTCCTGAAGGGTCAGGCATAATGGAGGCTTCATTGATGTCATGCCCTATCTCCACTGGCAGGTGACCAGATCAGGTGAGCCCCTGGAGGCAGGTCCTGCCTGTCCTGAGAAGACTGTCCTATGGACAGCACCAATGCATTCTTTGTCATCAGTAGTCACCATTGATAGGGAGGAGATAGACCTTTCCTTAAGTGATTTTGTTAAAACTTTGTTCCCTTAGGTTAACTGTGTTGCAAGATGAATGAGACTGCCCTGTCCTTAAGTCTAGTGAAAGACACATGTAAACAGGCATTTGAAGAACATTGGAGGATAAAGAACTCTGATATAAGTGGGGCCTACAGCTGGAGAGGGCAGTAGTAGGGAAGGAAGGATAAAGAGGTAGGCAGAGGTCATTGGATCACTGAAGGCCCTGCATCCCCTCAGTGGTGTCACTAGGGTTGGTGTCACCCAGTGCAGTAACTCATGGTATCACCCTCCACCCACACTTCCTCTCATGCCAGACCATATAGAATCTTTAGTAATGTTTTTTGTACTAATATTACTCATAAATTGTAATTTCCTTATATCACTGAATGTAATGGTAATAGTAGTGACATAAATGACTAACAAAATTAAAATTATACTTTTAAATTACAATATCATACACTCAATCTAAATGTATTTACATTTACAAAGTTTCATATGGATAAAGTGAAAATTAGATAAAATAATAGAATTAAAAGTAAAAATGTTTAAGAACTGTACCAAAATTATGTTAATTTAACATTAAATTTTACCATTACATGAGATACATTAATGGATTGTTGTTGCTGTTGTTAGGTGCCATCGAGTCATCTCTGACTTATAGTGACCCTATGTACAGCACAACCAAATGCTGCCTGGTCCTGTGCCAGCCCCATGATCCTTGCTATACCTGAGCCCATTATTGCAGCCATTGTGTCAATCCATCTCATTGAGGGCCTTCCCCTTTTTCCTTGACCCTCTACTTTACCAAGCGTGATATCCTTCTCCAGGGAATGATCTCTCCTGACAACATGATGAAAGTGGGTGAGATGAAGTCTGACCATCCTCATTTCCAAGGAGCATTCCAGCTGCACTTCTTCTAGGACTGATTTCTTAGTTCTTTTAGCAGTCCATCATACTTTCAGCATTCTTTGCCAACACCACAACTCAAAAGCATCGACTCTTCTTCAGTCTTCCTTATTCACTGCCCAGCTCTCACATGCATATGAGGTGATGGAAAATACTATAGCTTGTGTCAGGCACACCTTAGTCTTCAAGGAGATATCTTTGCTCTTCAGCACTTGAAAGAGGTCTTTTGCAGCAGATTTGCCCAATGCTATACATCGTCTGATATCTTGACTACTGCTTCCACTGATGTTGATTGTAGAACCAAGTAATATGAAGTACTTGACAACTTCAACCTTTTCTCTTTATTGTGATGCTGCTTATTGGTCCAGTTGTGAGGATTTTTGTTTTCTTTATATTGAGATGTAATCCATACTGCAGACTGTAGTTTTCAATCTTCATCAGTAAGTTCTACAAGTAATTCTCACTTTCAGCAAGCAAAGTTGTGTCATCTGCATATCACAGGTTGTTAATGAGTCTTCCTCCAATCCTGATGCCACATTCTTCTTCATATAGTCCAGCTTCTTGGAGTGTTTACTCAGCATACAGATTGAATAAGTCTGGTGAAAGGATACAACCCTGATGCACTCTCTTCTTGATTTTAAACCATGCAGTATCCCCTTGTTTTGTTTGAACGACAGTCTCCTGGTCTATGTACAGGTTCCTCGTGAGTACAATGAAGTGTTCTGGAATTCTCATTCTGCTCAATGTTATCCATAATTTGTTATGATCCACACAATCAAATGCTTTTGCATAGTCAATAATACAGAAATAAACATCTTTCTGGTACTCTTTGTTTTCAGCCAAGATCCATCTGACATCAGCAATGATATCCCTTGTTCCATATCCTCTTCTGAATCTAGCTTGCATTTCTGGAAATTCTCTTGTCAATATACTACTGCAGCTGTTTTTGAATTATCTTCAGTAAGATTTTACTTGCGTGCAATATTAATGATATTGTTCTATAATTTTCCACATTCTGTGGGATCACCTTTCTTTGGAATGGGTACAAATATGGATCTTTTCCAGTTAGTTGGCCAGCTTGCCAAATTGCTTGGCATAGTCCAGTGAGGGCCTCCAGTGTGACATCCGTTTGTTGAAACATCCCAATGGGTATTTTGTCAATTGAAGGAAGAAGTTGAAGTTGCGCTGAAGGAAGCAGTGAAAAACAAGGGTCCAGGAATTGACATTAATGGATTAGGTTTGCATAATAATGGCCCCAATAAAGTAGAAGTTGTGGACAAATGCATATGGAATTTCATAAATGAAATACAACTATAAAAATAAACAAGAAAAAATGCTCAAGAATTCACACTTAGTGAACATCTTGACTAAATCAGAACTTTCCTTTCTCTGCCTTCAACACTGTAAGCTTGTGATCACTTCATCAAAATTATTGCCTTTCGCTAACTCACTTTGAACTGAAAGTATCACAAGATTGGAAAGCCTTGACTGTCCCATGGTAGGTCACAAGTAGTTCTTTATAAGTTGCAGCTTTGAAAAGCTCCTATCACATGAAGCCATAGACACACAGATTGCCAGAAATAATTTTAGGCTTAGTGAAAGGATTGGGAAAAATTCTATAAAGTCCTATTCATCTATGAATGTCAAATGTTTAATGTTGCCCAGTCTTTTGCTTCTTCCAGATCAATCTCTGCTGCTTTCAGGTGACTTCTCAGCCCTGGTATTTCTATTAAAGCTCACTCTTGGATACCTCATTGTAGAAAGTGGTCAGTGTTGGAATGGATACCTTTAACTCCTCTTCAGTGACAGATACGGGACTTTACTTGAACAGCCTCAACATGGCTGCTACTTCCTTGATGGCTCTTGATCTGATCTGGAGTTCAGAATGAAAGCAATCAATACACTCAAGCACTGCCATCTTATTTTCCTTTGCCAGAGTGAGTCCAGCATCACTCGCCTGCTCCTCATCCCCTGCCATCATCTTCTTGAATCTGACTCTTCTCTCTACTGCAATTCCATACTCATCTGATTTTAAAAGCACCTGTTTAATTGTACATTTTGCTAGGTGGCTGCACTCCTCATGCAGAAAAAATCTTAGCACCTCTTGTCAAGAGTTAAGCCCTGACTCTTCAGGTACTGGTGTGCAAGATTAACCTCCTGAACTATAGCACACCAGAAGTACAGGTAGCACGGAAAAATGAAATCGCAGACAGCAGACAAAAGACCTGTGCAGCCTTTCTTGTGTCCAGATTTTCATGTGGATCACAACAGAGAACTTCAATCACCACCACAAATGTATCAGACTTTTCACTAACTGGCTTAACTGCAACATGATGAGCACTCTAACCTGTTGTTGATAGCCTTCCCAGTGATACTCCACTAGGGTCAAGAAACACATCTCATCTGTGAGTGGAAGCAGCAAAGAAAGATAACCTTGTCTCAGGCGTTCCAAACAATGTCACACGAGGTGCATTTTCAGCAAAAAAAGTGCTGACCACACAAGTTAAACAAATGGTCCACCAAAAAAACCCAATGCTGACAAGTTGGAAGTGACCCCCATTGGGTTTCCAAGGCAGTAAATCTTTACAGAAGTGGATTGCCCAGTTTTCCTTCCGTGGGGTGGCTGGCTCACTGTATAATTCAGATACCTTAGGCACTGTGCTACCAGAGTTCCTTAAATGGTTCACACGTCCATTAAAAACACCTTTCTTGTTCTTTCTTTTAAGAATAGCTTGTATACCTCCATGGATTCCAGCCATACTGGCAGCATTATCATAATCTTGAGAGTGGCAAGGTTATGCCCAGTCCATCCCTTTACAGTTTTTTAAGAATGTCAGAACCGAGGTCAGCAGCTTTTTTTTCCCTTTAAAGGGAAAAATCCTAGAAAGGCTTCTTTCACTTTAACTTTCCTATTGTTGATTTTTACATATTTGATCACTTCCAATATCTGGTCAGTATGTGATATGCTGTTGAACATGATCTCAAAATATTTCACAGAATTTATGACCATGACAAGCTTCTTTTTCACATGATTTTCCAGGGCACTTATGAACTCATTCTGAGTTTTGGGGACAACATAAGAGACTGATACTTTAAGTTGACACATGCTCCACTTTAATCTCGGGTGCTCTTTCAGCACTGGATCACATTTTGAAAGCATCTCAACCATCTCAAGAAAGTTCCCTTTATTCCACTCTGAAATGGATCACAAAAAATGGAGGTCCCAGATAATGCTATCTGGGAGAAAAATGTGGGAAAAACTCAAAATCATAAAAAAGACCAGGCTTTTGGACTGATGAAGATGGGTGGAAACCCCGAGACTACAACCCTCAGATACCTGTAAGCTGGGAATTAAACTCAACCCCTGTAGTTCAACTTTCAGCTAAGTGATAAACAAGTCTATAAGGTGAATGATAAATGGAGAAAAGATTGAGACAACGGTTTCATATTACTTGGTTCCATAATCAGCACCAATGGAAGCAGCAGTCAAGAAATCAGACATTGTATTGCACTGGGCAAATCTGCTGCAAAAGACCTCTTTGAAGTCTGAAGAGCAAAGATGTTTCTTTGAAGACTAAGGCGTGCCTAACTCAAGCCATGGTATTTTCAATTGCCTCATATGTATGTGAAAGCTGGACAATGAATAGGAAGACCAAAGAAGAGTGATGCTTTTGAATTATGTTGTTGGTGAAGAATACTGAAAGTACCATGGACTGCCAGAAGAATGAACTAATCTGTTCTGGAAGAAGTGCAGCTGGAATGCTCCTTGGAAGCAAGAATGGGCAGACTGTCTCACCTACTTTGGTTACGTTGTCAGAAAGGACCATTCCCTGGAGAAGAATATCATACTTGGTAAAGAGGAGGGTCAGTGAAACAGGGGAAGGCCCTCAATAGGATGGATTGACACAGGGCCTGCAACAATGGGCTCAGGTATAGCAACGATCGTGGGGCTGGTGCAGGACTGGGCAGTATTCTGTTGTAGGTAGGGTCCTATGAATGGGAGCTGACTCCACAGCACCTAACAATAAGAAGAACAATAATACCTGGAAGGTATGTACTAATTAGAACAATTAACATCATGAGATCAAAAAGGCAATGTTCACCCCGGGGGTAAAGCTCAGAAGGCAGGAAGAGATAGGAAAGAAGGAGGACGTTGAATTACATTGTTAGTCGTATCATTATTAGTAACTGAGTGTAAACTTCTGGATTTTTCTCCTTTTCCTTTAATTACTACTTCATTTTCAAAAAAGTTATTGATATAGATTTCAAATAATACTTACCACAATAACGTAGCTAAAATACCAGAGAATCTGACAAAATCTGTAACTATAAAAAACACTAGCAGCAACAAAAACAACAGTGCATGCTTGAAGCCTGCGCAGGCGGAAGAAACCACGTGATTCAGAGCAACCTTGTAATTGGATAATAATGACAACTCTGACCGGAGCACATTAGAAGATTCAAAAAGTGAATTATCACAGTTTTAGCCTTGTAGGTATATCGATACATCTAAACTGGGCTTACGAAAAAATGTTTTTGTTGTTAGAATTAACTACAGGGGTATTTTTATTTAAAATACTAAATTTCTGCTGGAACACTGCACAAAAAGACAATCATTTTGGTGTCACCCTTTCTGATAGTGTCATCCAGTGCAGTCCACATTCTCCATACCCTCCTAGTGACAGAAACTGGGCATTGATCCTGAAGCTGTGGATTGCTAGTGGGAGGATTTCAAGCACAGGGGTGCGAGTTATAATCAGATCTGCATTTCAGACTGTGTTGGTGGAGGGTGAAGTTGAACAATGGACAGCTAGGGGGCTATTCAAGAAGGATAATGGGGACCCAAACTACGTGATTGGCAGTAAAGGGGACAGTCAAGAGTTTTAAGAAGTAGAACATGAAGAAGTTGTCTACTAACTGGGTAAAGAAAATGACTCCAGGACAATCCCCTGGTTTTTGCTTGGGTGTCCATAGCAGCACACATGGCTGAGACAATGATTAGAAAAGACATGGGAAAGGGAAGGCTCAGAAGAGTGGGCATTAGAGCCTTCAGATTCAGACATACCCATTGAGGTCCCTGTGGGACACCCAAATGGAAATGTCATGAAATTTGCCAAAACTTAGGAGAGAGGGCTGGGCTGGAGGCAGAGATTTCAAAGTCAGCTGCAGATCAGTTGTTGCTTCAAGTCATGCCTGGAGCTGAGGTCACCAGGCAAAGTAGAGTGTGAAGACTGGAGAAAAGATGACTTGAAGACCACCGACAGTTAGGAGACTCAGGGAACCATGAGAGATGGGTGTAGTCAATATTAAGAGTAGTGTTTCTAAAAAAGAAAGAATGTGAGAAAGTCAAGGTGGATGTGTATACAAATATTTATCACTGAGGGAGTTTATTCTGGAGTTGTTTGTAATATTTAAAAGTTGAAGTAAGTATTCAACAATAGGAAATAAATCATGGCATGCCCATGTGGTGGAATACCATATAGCTGTTAAAATATGAAGGGAGAAAAAAAGCCATGGTTTGAAAAATATTGAGATCAAATATATAAAAATGTTTGACTTCATTTTAGTTTTCTTATTTGTCTCTTCTCTTTTCCAAATTTTATACAACCAATGTGTATTGCACTGGTAAGCAAATCTGTCTAGGTAGGCAGGATGATACTGGAGATGTACCCATTGGATTTAGAATGTGGAAATCCTTAACCTGATAGTTCTGAAGTTAACTGAGTAGTAAATAGGAAGAAAGGAAGAGGTTATAATGGGAAAATGAGATAAAGATGGTCATATCTAGAGCAAATGCAGAGTTGATGAAATTGTTTTCTCAGGTGGGAAAGTCTGACCAAGTTGTATGTTAAAGAAAAGGATCTGATCTGTTTCTAGGGGAGGGTGAAGTAAGGTGAGAGAAGAGATTATCGGCGGGGCAGAACTCCAAGGTTAAAGAAGATAGAGGGATGACCTTTGGGCAGGATATGGGAAAGAGGATGGAAAAGATGCAGAGAAATCCCATGATGTGTGGCTCCTACAGGGGGAGGGGTCAAGGATTGAGCAAGGAACCTGTTGGTACAACCACTTTCGAGCCAGCCTGATGCTGAAGCATGTCATGTCTGGGATTTGAAGTCATCTGCATAGATGAAACAAGCTTGGCAAATCGTTGAAGCTGGGTAAAGGAGGCTCACTGTATAATTCTGAACACTTTTGTGAACTTTGAAATTTTCCAAGATTTAAAAAAAAAAAAAAAAACCGTCTCTGTTCTTACTTGAGAATACCAGCTGAGTCTGATCTGAGCCGTCCTACATGCAGCTGGTAACCCAGCTGCTTTGATTTCCCTACTGGAAATCCGAAACTGTAGTCCCATCAGCTTCATGGTTGCATTAGTCTCTTGCAGTCCCTCTAGGGAAGGGGCCTAGGCCAAGCTGCTGCTTATGAATGAATGGCAGCTTCTGCAGAAGGGTTTGGTGGCTGGACAAATCACCCTGGAAAAGAAGGAAATATTGAATGCAGAATCCCAAAATAATATTGGGCCAGTAGCATCAAAACATACAATAAAAAAAATAAATAAATAATGAGCGGGCCTGTGGTGCCACCCTGAGCCCTTGTGTGGTATTGTGATGTCCAGAGGTTTTGTTGAGCTAGGGTTCCTGGGCTTGCACTCTCGGTGGAACAATGATTTAGGAAAGAGTCATCCTATTTTTTACTTTGCTCAAATGTCTGATTCCCAGCCCCAGGACCTGGATATCACTCTTAGAGACTTTTGTCCTTTCATGTAATTATCTAGGATAAAAACTTGTTTTTCATGTAATTGTTGTTGTTATGTGCCGTCGAGGAGCTCTGGTAGCATAGTGGCTAAGGCACTTGACTGCTAACCAGAAGGCTGGCGGTTCAAACCCACCAGCCACTCCTCAGAAGGA
>NW_006921801.1:3561947-3563180 GCF_000298275.1 Orycteropus afer afer | reverse complement strand
TTGAACCATCAACCTTCTGGTTAGCAGTCAAGTGCCTTGGGCACTACGCCACCAGAGCTTCATGTAATTAGCTGGGATAAAAACTTGATTTTTTTCAAGATGTTGCTCATAAAGGTATTACTGCATAATGATCTTCATCACCCCTGGACTACCTAGAGATAAACTTTAAAACATAAGTTTCAGGGCTGATGTGACCTCAGAGGTCATTCCTTCCAACTCACTCATTTTACAGATGAGGAAATTGAGGGATCTCAAGTGACTTGTCCAAGGTCACACAGCTAATTAGTGGCAAGGTGGATGACAAGTATTTTCCCTTGAACTTCCCAAGGTGAGTATCTGAGTCTGCTCAAAACCCTTCTAAAGCCTGGGCCCAAATGGAGGGGGTCACATGGTAAGAGAAACACTGTCCAGCTTTCAAAGGTAATTGAAAAGCTGATGAGGTTGTGGAGAGATTAGAACTCTCATACACTGCTGGTGGGACTGCAAAATGGTACAACCATTATGGAAAATTGTACAATATTTCCTTAAAAAACTGAAAATAGAAAATACCATATCATCCAGCATTTCCATCACTAGGAATATATCCTAAATAGGTGACATGAACAGACATATGCATACCTATGTTCATCACAGCTCAATTCACTATAGCTGTTGTTAGATGCTGTCCAGTTGTCTCCGACTCATAGCAACCCTATGCACAGAAGAACAGAACACTGCCCAGTCCTGTGGCAGCCTCACGATCCCTGCCACACCTGAGCCCATCATTGCAACCACTGTGTCAGTCCATCTCATTGAGGGCCTTCCCCTTCTCCTTTGACCCTTCACTTTACCAAGCATGATATCCTTCTCCAGGGAGTGGTTCCTCCTAACAACATGACCAAAGTAGGTGAGACAAAGTCTGGCCATTCCCACTTCCAAGGAGCATTATGCCTGCACTTCTTCAGGACAGATCTGTTAGTCCTTTTAGCAGTCCATGGTACTCTTAGCATTCTTCCAACACCACAACTCAAAATCATGAACTCTTCTTCGGTCTTCCTCATTCATTATCCAGCTCTCACATGCATAAGAGACAATTGAAAATACCATGGCTTGGGTTAGGCACATTTTAGTCTTCAAGGAGACAGACATCTTTGCTCTTCATCTCTTGAAAGAGGTCTTTTGCAGCAGATTTGCCCAATGCAGTATGCCATCTGGTGTCTTGACTTCTTCCATTGGTGTTGATTGTAGAACCAA
>NW_006921801.1:3560236-3560737 GCF_000298275.1 Orycteropus afer afer | reverse complement strand
TGTAGGTGTATGAATATTATCCTATCACTGACAGCATTGTACTTCAAGACAGATCTTGAAACAGTCTTTGTGATGATGAATGCCACACTGTTCCTCTTCAGACTGTCATTCCTGGCATAGTAGATCATATGGTTGTCATATGGCCAAAACCAGTCTCTTTCAGCTCACTAATGCCTAGGGTATCAATCTTTATGTGTTCCATTTCATTTTTTTAAATTTCATTTGAGAATATACACTATAATATATACAATATAAGAATATACAATATAAGAAGCCTTATCAATGTAGTGAGTGTGGGAAAGCTTTCAGTCAGAAGTCACACCACATTAGCCACCAGAAAATGCATACTCATTAAAAATTGTTGAAGATGAGAAGGCTTGTAACAGAAATTTACACCTCATAACACATCATTCACTATAGCAGAGAGATGGAAACAATCTAAATGCCCATTGACAGATGAATGGATAACAAAACTATGGTACATTCACATAATGGAATACT
>NW_006921801.1:3545443-3559791 GCF_000298275.1 Orycteropus afer afer | reverse complement strand
CATCTGTCACTTCCATTGTACCTTTGTCTGCTCCAGAACATACTTCTCCATAATTCTCTCCAAATCCTCCCCCAATACCCACCTTCGGCAGCCTCTCACCTCCCCAGAACCATTTCTCTGTTGTGTAGCTTAACTTGTCTGATGGAGAAGGAAGAATCTCTCCTATTTGGGAGAGGAAGGCAGGGAGATTAGGCTGGCAATTATGGGGTTCACTTTGGCAAGCTGACAGAGGAGGCAAGGCTGTGGACGCTTGACTGATAATATCCTGTCACATCCTGAGAATCGTAGCTGGGAGTGAAAGGGTGGTGATGGCAGGCAGGTCATATATGCCCAAAGTGGTACCTTTTCAACAAACATTCCAGGTAAGTATTGACTTGAGAGTTGCGAGACACGTAATGAAAAGAGGTTGAGAGAGTAAGACTCTGTCAGATACACAGAAGGTATCTGTGGTTGGTTGAATAGTGTCCCTCCAAGATTCATGTCCACCCAGAACCTCAGAAAGTGATCTTATTCGGAAATAGCGTCTTTCCAGATGCAAGGTAAGGATGAGATAAAATCATACTGGATAGACCAAAACCAAAACCAAACTCACTGCAGGTGAGTCGATTTCAACTCATAGAGACCCCTCCTTGGGTTTCTGAGGCAGTATCACTGTGTAAGTAGATTGCCCCATCTGGATAGAGTGAGCCATAAATCCAATGGCCGGTGTCTTTATACGATGAAAAGATGTGTTGAGAGAGACCCACATAGGAGGGTACCATGTGACAGGGAGGCAGAGATTGGAGTGAGCAATTACAAGCCAAAGAGTGCCAAGGATTTCAGGTGTCCACCAGAAGCTGAAAGAATCAAGGAAGGATTCTCCCCTAGAGCCTTCAGCAGAATGACCCTGCTGACACTTGATTTTGGACTTACAACTTCCAGAACTGTGAGAGAATAAATTTCTGTTATTTTAAGCCACTAAATTTGTCAAAATTTGCTATGGCAACCCTGGGAAACTAAGACAGTAGTCAAATTGAATTGCCCTTTTTCACATGCTTGCTTCCTCAGTAAATGACAGACGGCCTAGTTGTGCTCCCCCCATCCCCAATTCTTCTGCACTCCCCATATTTGAACATAGATTGTCTTCCATCAGCTCTCATTAGAGTCTCTAAGTGGAAGCGTTTCCTTCTCACGTGTGTCTATGTTTCCTGACTGTGCTTCCTTCCTGAGTTTGGGGAGGGCCATCCTGGCATCCTGGCTCACTGTCTTGGAGCGGTGGCTTTTGGTGGCCACAGAAGGAGTATCCAGGGTGTCACCTGGGGCTAATCCTTGTGTATGTGGGAGGGTAAGGGTGGAGGAGGGGAGGGAGAGGGGCCTACTGATGGCCACAGTGTGCTGTGTGCAGGAGAGTCAGTGGTCCAATGCTGCAGCTCTGACCAGACTTTCTGGAGGGCCTGTAGAGTTTGGCTCATTCAGCCTATATTTCTCTGTTCCTGTCTATGTGAAAGAAATATGAATGGCTGAGCCATATCTACCGTCTGAGGAGATATATGAGCTTTCAGATAAATACAGAAATAAAAATAAGACCAACAAGTGAATGCAGAAATTCTGTAGATAAATGAGTAAAGCTCTTTTATCCAGTCTTGTAATTAAGGATTAAAATGTCTCATGCTCGCCTTCACACAAAACCTGCCATATCTCATCAAGACTAATTATCCAATTCATCAGTGCCATGGCGGAGCTGTTGCCATACATCCAGGACACCACACTCACAAATCACAAGTCACTATTCAGCACAGCAGGTGGGCGAGAGCAAGGACTTGCTCCTTGTCATTTCCAGTCAGGAATCAATCAGGCATCTTGGCAGCTGTGGTGGAGGTCATGGACGTGATAATAGCTAATGCGGGGGCCTTGTACTCCTCAGGTGCTTACAGAGTAAAGAGAAGATGAGGCCAAAGCCTGTGCCAGAAGGGAGCCACCTATTGTAAAAATCCAGTTGTGTGGACTGCCATTTCTTCATTTCTTTAACAAATATAGAATGAACCTCTGCTAGGTACCAGACACCAGGCATAGCATAGAGAAAAAAACAGACAAATGCACTGCTCTTATGGAGTGTGTATTCTAGTTGGGGGAGAGAGACCACAAACAGATAAATTTCTGGTGTGTGGTAGAAATTTCCTTAGAGATCTATCCATATTTTCCTATCACTGACAACATTGTACTTCAGGATAGGTCTTGAAATGTTCTTTTTAATGATCAATATGACACCATTCTTCTTCAGTTTTTCATTCCTGGCATAGTAGACCATATGATTGTCTGATTCAAAATGGCCAATATCAGTCCATTTCAGCTCCCTAATTCCTAGGCTATTGAATTTTATGCATTCTATTTCATTTTTGACAACTTCCAATTTTCCTAGATTCATACTTTGTACATTCCACATCCTGACTATTAACAGATGTTTGTAGCTGTTTCTTCTCATTTTGAGTCACGCCACATCAGCAAATGAAGGTTCCGAAAGTTTTACTCCATCCATGTCATTAAAATGGACTCTACTTTGAGGAGACAACTCTTATCCAGCCGTATTTGAGTGCCTGCCAGCCTGAGAGGCTCATCTTCTGGCATTATGTCTGACAATGTTTCTCTGCTGTTCATAAGGTTTTCTGGCAGCACACCAGACAGTGAGTGTTTCACTGCTATTCTTAAGGTTTCCAGCGGCCAATTTTTTCAAAAGTAGAACGCCATGTCCTTCTTCCTGGTCTGTCTCAGTCTGGAAGCTCTGCTGAAACCTGCCCACTGTGGGTGACCTTGGTGGTATTTGAATACCAATGGCATAGCTTCCAACATCACAGCAACATGCAAGCCACCACAGGAGGACAGACTGACACGAGTGGTGGGTAACATCCATACACCTACAAGGCAAACCAGTTAATCAATCTTACTATTTTCTAATCTATGCACCAACCAATAAAGCCAAAATTGAAGAAATTGAAGATTTTTTACCAACTTCTGCAGTCTGAATTAGACCAAACATGCAATCAAAATGCATTGATAATTATAGGCAATTGGAATGCAAAAATTGGAAACAAAGGAGAAGCATTGGTAGTTGGAAAATATGGCCTTAGTGGTAGAAATGACACTGGAGATCCCATGATAAATTTTGCAAGACTGATGACTCACTCACTGCAAATACCTTTTTTAAACAACATAAATGGCGACTATACAAGTCAACTACATCTGTGGAAAGAGATGATGGAGAAGCTCAATATCATCAGTCAGAAAATAGTCAGGGGCCAACAGTGGAACAGACTATCAATTGTTTATATGCAAGTTGAAACTGAAGATGAAGAAAATTAAAACAAGTCACAAGAACCAAAATACTACCTGGAACATATTCCTCCTGAATTTAGAGACCATCTTCTGAAGGATAAATTTGACACATTGAACACCAGTGACCGAAGACCAGAGGAGTTGGGGGATAACATCAAGGAAACCATACATGAAGAAAGTAACAGGTCATTAAAAAGACAGGAAAGGAAGAAAAGACAAAAATGAATGTCAGAAGAGACTCTGAAACTTGCTCTTGAAAGTAAAGTAGCTAAAGTGAAAGGAAGAAATGAAGTAAAAGTGCTGGACAGAAGAATTCAAAGGACAAAGTAAAATATTATAATGAAATGTGCAAATACTTGAAGTTAGAAAATCAAAGGGGAAGAATACGTTTGGCATTTATCCAGCTGAAAGAGCTGAAGAAAAAAAGTCAAGCTTTGAGTTGCAATATTGGATTCCATGGGCAAAATACTGAACGATGCAGGAAGCATCAAAAGAAGATGGAAGGAATGTATAGAGTCACAATACCAAAAAGAATTAGTGTTCAGCCATTTCAGGAGATGGCATATGATCAAGAACCGATGGTACTGAAGGAAGAAACCCAAGCTCCACTGAAGGAATTGGTGATAAACGAGACTCCAGGAATTTTGGATAGATCCAAGAGAATCTCTCTAATATTAAAGGCAGCAATAGGATGCCTGTGGGGAGAGTGCCAAGGGAGCAGTGAGTGCCTAGGGACTGAGCTGTAATTGTGTTTGGTGTTTTTGAGAAACAGCAAGGGAGAAGCAGTATGTCTGTGGAACAGGGAGTTTGGGGAGGAAGGTGGGTGGTGAGGTCAGAGAGGGTAGTGGGCCAGGTCATGGAGGGTCTTGTGGGCCATTTAGAACATTGACTTTCCCTGAGGGAGATGGGGGCCCTGAGTGGGTGCTGAGCAGAGGAGCAGTATGATCCAACTACAGTTGTGCAGGAGCACTCTGGGTGTTCTAGTGAGAATGGGCAACGGTGGGAGTGGAGTGTAGCTGGGGGCTCATGATATATCCAAGGGAGAGATGATGGTGGCTTGCAGCAGGGTGGCTTTTGTGCAAGTGTGAGAAATGGTGGGATTGTGGATAAATCTTGACTGAAGACCCAACAAGGCCTGCTGACAGATTGCCATGTTGAGTGGAGAAAGAGAGAGAAGAGTTAAGGAAGACACTAGAATTTTTAGCCAGAGTAACTGGGAATGGAGCTAACAGGGCAGCTTTAGGTGGGATACAGCTTAAGGGCAGGACAAAAGGTTGGGATGCCAGTGGTTCATGGAAGCAAAGAAACAAATTGGATTCCATTTATCAATGCTTATGCTTACTTGTCCCAGTGAGGAGGAGGTTGCAAACTGGTAGCCATGGGCTGAATCTGGGGGCAGACATGTTTTTTTCTCACAGTACCCACCCACTACCACTGAGTTGATTCCAACTAATAGCAACCCCCATAGGGTTTTCAGGCTGTAAATCATTATGGAAGCAGACTGCCTGGTCTTTCTCCGGGGGAGTGGCTGGTGGGTTCGAATTGCTGACATTTTGGTTAGTGGCCAAATGTCTTAACCAGTGTGTCACCAGAGTGCCTTCTCTCCCAGTACCAAACCAAACCAAACTCACTGCCATTGAATCGATTCTGACTCATAGTGACCCCTGTTGGTTTAGCAAGGCTGTAAATCTTTACACAAGCAGACTGCTTTGTCTTTTTCCTGTGGAGCGGCTTGTGGGTTCAAACTGCTGACCTTTTGGTTAGCAGCCCAATGCTTTAACCACAGTGCCAGTAGAGCTCCTCCTCTGACATATGCTACTACTACTTACTGCCGTCGAGTGGGATCTGACTCATAGTGAGCCCTCTGTGGGTTTCCGAGGAGCTATCACGACTGAAGTAGATTGCCCAACCTTCCTTCCAAGGAGTGGCTGGTGGGTTTGAACTGCCAGCCTTCTGGTTAGCAGTCAAGTGCCTTAGGCACTATGCCACCAGAGCTCCTCCTCTCACACACAGTAGTTATTAAACAATTGAATAAATTGCTGATGTTTAAAACTCCTGGGATTTCATATATTAAAAAAAATCTGAATTTCTCCCTTCCCTTAGAGAAGTGGACTCTCTGGCTCCCCAAATTTGTTTTTAATGTTTTATTGGTGCTGAATTAGCCCCTTTGGCAGGTGTGCCTCCTCCAGAGGGAGGTCACGCCCACTACTCCTTCTGGCCTGACAGCTAGCTGCTAACCTCTCTGCACCCCTATTTCCTCACTTGAAAATATGAATAATGATAGTACCAACCTCCTGGGGTTGTTAGGAAGATTAAAGAAGATGATTCATGTAAAGCACAAGGATAATGTGTACCAAGTGGTTAAAAATGTTAGCTGTTATTATTATTGTTATCATTACTGCTGTTACTAATCACCTGTCCGGGCTTGCAGGGATTTGAGTCTGCAGCCCTTGCCGTGAGGATTTCAGAACCCTCCAGGATGATTCTAACAGGGGTTGAGCGGTGAGTGAAGCGTCTCTTAATGAGTGATGGCACCAAACCAGAAAGCAGCAGGGGAGGAAGCACCGCGCCCGGACACTCACAAGACTGTGTCCGCCGAGCGGTATCAGCCCCACAAATCAGAGTTCATTTCTCCTCTTCTGCAGAGCTCGGCGCGGTGGCCTGGATCACCCAGTGACTCATCTAATAGCCTCGTGAGCTTGCCCAGCTTGCAGCATCACAAATTACATTTGCAGCCTCCTTATCAGGCAAACTAGGAAATTAAACCTAAACGGCAATGGTGTTGCTAAGTAATATGGCTGCGCACACGGACACCCGAGGCTGAAACCACTGCAGCGCCATTAAAGCATCATTTCCTACTGTGGCTAATAAGGTTTGAAACCTTCAAAGGAAACCTGCTGTTCTTTTTTAAGGTCAGAAAATGGGGTGAGTTGGTTATAAGCAAGAGATAGAATTTCCCTTCCTAAGATGCTAGGGATGTGTGTGTGTGTGTGTGTGTGTGTGTATTTGTATATGAATGCATTTTGGAAATTCACATTCTTTGTCATCTTGCCCTCCCTGGGCCCCTCTTCCCTGAGCTATGATAGCTGGTCTGATCCACTTTTGTATCCTACACCAGGCAGTCAGGAGGTGTCTGCTGAATGACTGCTGGCCTTTCTCTGCAGGAGGATGCTGTTTAGGAATCGAGGCTCCAGGGGATGGGGACGTTCCTGGCAGTTCCTGCCTCAGGGCAGTTTTTCCTCAGGGGATCACGGGGTTCGGATGGGGTGGGAGGGATGGAGAGAACTCCTGGCCCATGGATGCTTGGGCAGCTGACTTAAGCCTGGAAGTGGGCCTTCTTTCCCATGTCTCCCCAGCCAGAACATCTCTGTCCATTCAAGGCATGAATCATTATAGATCCACAAACTCTAGAGCCTTGAGAGTTCTGGAGAGTGAGGCAGTAGCTTAGTTCATGCAGGTGGGGACTTAGCGTGTATATCATCACCCCAGTGTAACTCTTCTGTAAGCCTATAGCTACACTGGGTGGTCCAATGTGTTTCTTGTGTTTGGGCTATGTGGTCAGGGGGTGAGCACCTGAAGCCCATGGGTCCTTCATAGCTTCCTTCTCTGAAAGGACTCCCTCCATCTTCTCTGATCTGGGCTCCTGTGGGTGGGGTGAGGGGTAAATCCCTCCTCTTTAATTTGGTATTTAGCTTGCATCTTCTCCATAATCAGGGAGATTTCTCTTCAGGAACTTTCAGGTAGGTGGCACCTCACAACCATGTCTGCTTGGTGAGAAGAGTTGAGGCTTATAGGTCCCTGGCAGGAAATGCCTGCAGCAAAATAAGTGTGTTTGTCCTGGATGCAGCTTCCCCAGCTCTGAGGTCAGACCCAAGCTCCATCGCCTGGAAGCCCTTGGTAATCTGGCCCAGCCAATCTCGGGTCTTAAACAGTCAGAGGGAACGTGGGAGAGAATGATACTGCTGCCCTCTGGGATTTTCTGTGTGGTGTGAGGAATGGCTGTCCCGAGTGTACAAGGACTTCAGAATGAGGATGTCCCCAAATCAAACTTTCCATAATCACATGTATTCTTTGCCCTGCCTCAGGCTTAGACCTATCTCTCCATGGGGAAGAGCTGTGTTCCACATGCCACCAGACTGAGCCACAGGGACTACTTGGCCACTGATCTGACTGTATTTCCAAAACCTCATGTACTACTCTTGTAGGGAGATGACAAGTACCCCAATGAAACACTTGACCAAGCAGGGGTCATATTTCAATCATTTTAACAAATAGTTAAGTTTCTATATTGACATTCAATCCTAAAACCACCAACCTTCCGTTCTGTAATCTTTGCAAACCATGCGTGGCTGTGAGCTTTGGTTTGTTTCGTGTCAGTCTGCCATGGTGTTTGAGTCCTGTTGTTGCTCGGTGCCATCAAGTTGTTTCCAACTGGCAGCAACCCCATGTGGCAGGGTAGAAGTGCCCTGTAGGGTTTTCTTTTTTGTAATCTTTATGGAAACAAGATCACGAGGTTTTTCTCCTGTTGAGCCACTGGGTAGATTTGAACCCTCAACCTTTTGGTTAGCAGTCAAGTACTTAACTGTTGTGCCACCAGGGCTCTTTGAGTCCTAATGGTTATATTTATATAACTCTGTTTTTGCAAAGTGTTTTCACTCCAAATCAGATGCTTAATAAGTTAAATCAGGAGCTGCATGATTTCTGTCCCTTCTATCACTGTGTTGTTATAAGCTGCCACTGAGTTGGACTCCAGTTCATGATGACAAAGAGGTAATATGCTGTGCAGTCCCATGCCATTCCCACAATCAGTTGTGGACCAGAACATTGTGATCTATAGGCTTTCATTGGCTGCTTTTTGGAAGTAGATCACCAGGCCTTTCTTCCTAGTCTGTCTTGGTCTAGAAGTGCTGCTGAGATCTATCAGCACAGCAACGATGCCAGCCTCCATTGACAGATGGGTGATGTGACAATGTACCTGCACACAAGGTACATTGGCTGGAACTCACACCTGGGTCTTCCTCACGGAAGGCAATCTAGCTCTATCTAAACTCACTGCCCTGGAGTTGGCCCCAATTCATAGCAACCCCTCCTTGAGTTTCTGAGGCAGTATCACTACGGAAGTACATTGCCCAGGCTTCCTTCTGAGGAGTGGCTGGTGGGTTTGAGCCACCAGCCTTCTGGCTAGCAGTCAAATTCCTTAGGCACTACACCCCCAGAGCTCCCATCTATCTCTATATCCATGTGTTAGTCAAGGAAATGCTGACCATATTTACCTGTTACATTTCTCTGGAGGACTGTCACTTGCTTGGGTTAATATGTACTTTCCCTCAGATATTTTCTTGATGATTCACTTTGCTCATGCTGATGGAAAGACCTCTAAAGGGTGCACTGACCCCAAGCCATGGGCTGATTGGTGAGTGGCGAAGCACATTGATACCCTTGCTCGTTGCCAAGACTAGTCAACTCCAGCTGAATTTGTTGGGCTGGTGCAGAGACATCTGTGGTTAGGCTCATCCAAGGGGGAAGAAGACCATTGCTCCCACTGGTGGAGTCCCAGGAGAGAATGAGGACAGCTTCAGGACATTCTGATTCTCTGAGGGCTGTAGAAGGCACCACTCTCATCTCAGGATGGTGGTACATCAACGGAGCAGTCCTGTGTTCTTGATATATTCCCATCTCCTTCAGAATGGTTTTCTTCTCTAACTGAATTGAAATGTTCTGTCTGAGTCTAGGACATCACTCTTTCTTCCTTTCCTTCCAATGCATGACTGGCAAGAGCCGCCTTAGAAATAGTGATGTCAGAGGCATATCTATGGAAAATAGTGTCTATGGCAAGCACTGAAATTGCACCCTTGTCCAAACGTCTGACACTCATCTTTTAGATAACTTTACCATAATATCAGCTTAAAAATACAAGTTAAATTCATTATTCTTTTACTTAACACATTATGCACTACAAGAAAACCTCATGTACTACTCTTGTAGGTACAAGATGGTCTATGATGTATCTATGATGTGCTCAAAGTCATTTTTTTCAGTTTCTTCTCTTTTTACACTCAGTAAAGCAAGATCATGCAGTCTGGCTTGACCCATGAAGGCTCTCAAATATAAACGTATTAGTTTTAGCTTGCTGAATGATCTTTCACAGCTAGCAGTGAAAACTGCCATGGTTGGTAGAAACTGCTCAGTGGTGCCCCCTCTTCAAGTGGCACCCATGGCATGGGCCATACCTGCCTTACCTTAGACATACCTCTGCATGGTGTGCTTTGAACACTGATTCAAACAAAACAGAAAACAGTTGCTGTTGAGTCAACTCTGACTGCTGGTGACCCCATGTGTCTGAGTAAGGGCTGGGCTCCACAGGGTTTTTGAATGGCTGGTTTTTCAGAAGTGGCTTACCAGGCCTCTCTTCTGAGGCACCTCTGGTGAACTCACACTTCCAAACTTTCAGTTAGCAGCCAAGTGTGTTAACTGTTTGAACCTCCCAGGGACTTCTTAACAATGAGAGCTTTTAGAAACTCAGTTTAAAATTCTGATAATAAACTATTGGATATTCATGGTGGGAAATGTCAAAAATATAGGAAAGCACCATAAAAAAAAAAAAGAAAAAAAAAATCACCCATAAAAACCTACTGCTATTGAGTCAATTCCAACTCATAGCAACCTAATAGCCCACCATTAACACATCTATTTCAGGATTTATTTCTGTGTGTGTACATATATTCACATTTATGTATGTTTATAATTTTAAAAAAATGAAATTATACTGTTTTGTAACTTGCCTTTCTCATTTGACATTTTACTATAAACATTTTTCCATGTCATTAAATTATCATTTTGATTGCCTAGCTTTCATGGCATGCATTCATTATAGTTTATTTAGCCAATTCCCTATGTGACATTTAGGTTGATTCAAATATATGTATATATACATATCTCCATTATAATCATTGCTGTAATGGACATCCTCAAAGTTTCCTCTTTGTGTTTAGCACATTTTTTAAAGCCTTTGTTTCATGTAGCCAACTTACCCTCCTGACAGGTTGTATGTACTTTTAACCAGCTGTGTGTGGATTGCTTTTATTACAACCTAAAATGCATTTGTCAGTCTGATCGGTGAAAAATGGGCATCTTGTTAATTTTCATATCTTAGGTTACGTGAAGTTAAACATTCTCTGTGCAGTTAATTGGCTGCCAGGGATCTCTTGCACTCCCTGGCTTCCAGACACTGGAGTTTAAGTGTCATTAGTGATCGCTTAGGAAGATGAAATTGGGGCGTGCTGCCAGGAAGCTGAGGGCAGTTAATGTAGTCAGCTATTAGCCTTCGAGCCTAAAACCAATCCTCCTAAGTGTCAGTTTTCAATCATCCCAAGCGGGCCTTCTAATCAGAGGGTGTCTCCTCCAGGGCAGAACCAAACAGAGGCTAAAGCGGGACATGGCAGACTTGAGGTGCCTTTAGGATGTGGCCAGCGTGTCTGAATAACCAATGGATGAGTTACTTACATGCCAGTCTTTCCCCTTTTCCTTCCCTCATTCATGCAGATACTCGTATATCGAATATCTTTCATTATACTTCAGGTGTCTGTTTCCTTAAATGAGGGGGTAACTGGAGCATTCGATCCCAGTGTAAGCAGCCAAGGTTGACATTTTAAGACTGAGGTTGATGGGTAATCTGTCATGCAGGTGGTTCAGAAGTGTGAAAATACTACCAGGTTTTTGTTCTTTCTAGGTATGGCAAGCCAGGAGGTCTAGGTGAGGAGAGTGGTCACGGTAGAGAAGCCAGATTTGGAAAATGGTCATTAAAGACACAGGACATGCTCTGAATCAGATCTAGAGACAAGCAATGTGTTGGGAGAACCAGCAGTGCTGGGGTGGAGTGATGGAGCTGTGAGGAAAAGTTGGCATTCGGTGTTCCTCTCATGATACAAAAATGACTTTAGTGAAAGTCACTCTAGTTAGAAGGTCCAGAGATGGATCTGATTCCAGGAAGACATTATCATGAGATGTTTTGCCAATTTTAGTAACAGCGTTTATAAGGAGAAAAGCAATGGCTGTGTGGAAGGTGAGGGAGTTGGTTAAATCTGAGGGGATGGGGCTTCCCTCCAGCTGAAGCAGTTGGTGCGAGCTGCTCCCATGGAAAGCTGGCCTTTAGTGGATCCTCCATCACCCCAAAGTGGCAGTGCTCCCAGAAGAGCTGCTGACATGTGAGAGAAACTGCACCATTACCTCAGAGAGAGTGGGGGGTTATGTATAATTTTCTGCCCTAAGAATCCAATATCAGCATAAATAAGGTCAGAGAGACAATGGGCAAGAGAATTAAACATGAATGATGATGATTGTCACCAAGACTCGAAACTGAGAGGAATTAAAATTGCATCCTTCATTTTGAGTTTTGTCTCTGAAATAACTTGACCAGAGCTAACTGTAGCCAGTTGACAATATGGACCCTGGAAAGTGACATAATGCCATGGAAAGGAAATTTTTCACAATGGAAAAAGCAGGTTTGGCATAGGTAAGCTCTACACTTCAGACTGAATTATCTAGAACTCTTCCCAGCTCTCTGAGTATTAAAGGCTAAGAATATCAGCACTGTGATAGGGCTCGACATCAGCCTTCCTGGCTGCAAAAGGACTTGGAGTCTATGAGTGTTCAATGCACAGTGGAGACGGATGGGAGGATTAGAGGTGTGTACTACACACAGGTGTCTGCTGCAGAAAGGAGACCTGCCTGGCGGAAGAGTCTGGAGGCATTTAGTTGAATTAGCAAGGTGCCAACATTTATTATTAATCACATTGAAACTGCTTTATGTTTTTAAAACTGCTTTCCTTTAGATCTGACTTAATCTTCAAAACACAAATTGTTTTCCACAGGTTTATTGAATTTTAATTTCTGTCAGTCAGTCAGTATTTGAACTGCTCAGCCTCATAGGAGGGGCGTTTTCCCAGCATGTGTAAAGGAACTTAAGGGTGTTTTACAAGCCATGGTAGTAAGTCTGAGGAGGTGGGAGTGAACCCCCAAGTCCTGATGGGGGCACTGTGGGACAATGGTGGGCTACACATAGTAGAGTGCATGCCATACTGAAAAGCACAGTAGACTCAATGGAAGGTTAGCTCCCACTCCTTGGAGGTGTCAGGGCCTTGTTTTGTGTCCCAGAATCTGTGTGTAATGAGAATGGGAGACCCTTCTACCTGGGAGCTGTTGTCTTTGCAGGGTGATGTTTTGTTGTTGTTGTTGTTGTTGTTGTTAGGTGCTGTTGAGTTGTCTCCGACTCATAGAGACCCTATATACAGCAGAAGAAACACTGCCTGGTCCTGTGCCAGCTCCACAATCCTTGCTATACATAAGCCCATAGTTGCAGTCACTGTATCAATCCATCTCGTTGAGGGCCTTCCCCTTTTTTGTTGACCCTCCACTTTACCAAGCATGATATCCTTCTCCAGGGAATGGTCCCTTCTGACAACATGACCAAAGTAAGTAAGACAAAGTGGCCATCCTCCCATCCAAGGAGCATTCCAGCTGCACTTGTTCCAGGACAGATTTGTTTGTTCTTTTAGCAGTCCATGGTACTTTTGGTATTCTTCACCAACACCACATCTCAAAAACATCAACTCTTCCTCAGTCTTCCTTACTCATTGTTCAGCTCTCATATGCATATGAGGCTATTGAAAATACCATGGCTTGGGTTAGGCGCACCTTGATCTTCAAGACGTGTCTTTGCTCTTCAGGACTTGGAAGAGGTCTTTTGCAGCAGATTTGCCCAATGCAATGCATCTTCTGATGTCTTGACTGCTGCATCCATTGGTGTTGATTGTAGAACCAAGTAATATGAAGTCTTTGACAGCTTCGATCTTTTCTCCATTTATCGTGATGCTGCTTATTGGTCCAGTTGTGAGGATTTTTGTTTTCTTTATATTGACGTGTAACCCATACTGCAGACTGTTCTCTTCAATCTTCATCAGCAAGTGCTTCAAGTCATCCTCACTTTCAGCAAACAAAGTTGTGTCGTCTGCATATCACAGGTTGTTAATGAGTGTTCCTTCAATGGTGATGTCATGTTCTTCTTCATATAGTCCAGCTTCTTGGATTATTTGCTTAGCACACAGATTGAATAGCTATGGTGAAAGGATACAACCCTGACACACTCCCTTCCTGATTTTAAAGCATGCAGTGTCCCCTTGTTCTGTTCAAATGACAGCCTCCCAATCTATGTACAGGTTCCTCTTAAGCACAATTAAGTGTTCTGGAATTTCCATGCTTCTCAATGTTACCCATAATTTGTTATGATCCACACAATCAAATGCTTTTGCATAGTCAATAAAACATAAGTAAACATCTTTCTAATATTCTTTTCTTATAGCCAAGATCCATCTGACTTAGCGATGATATCCCTCATTCCATGTCCTCTTCTGAATCCAGCTTGCATTTCTGGAAGTTCTCTACCAATATACTGCTGCAACCATTTTTGATTTATCTTCAGTAAGATTTTACTTGTGTGTGATATTAATGACTTTGTTAGATAATTTCCACATTCTGTGGGATCATCTTTCTTTGGAATGGGTACAAGTATGGATCTCTTCCAGTCAGTTGGTCAGGTAACTGTCTTCCAAATCTCTTGGCATAACTGAGTGAGTGCCTCCAGTTTCTCATCCATGTGTTGAAACATCTCAATGGGTATTCCATCAATTCCTGGAAGCTTGTTCTTTGCCAATTCCTTCAGTACAGCTTATTTCTTCCTTCAGTACCACTGGTTCCTGATCATATGTCACCTCTTGAAAAGGATGAACATCAATGAATTCTTTTTGGTACAGTGACTCTGTATATTCCTTCCATCTTCCTTGGATGTTTCCTGTGTGAGTCAATATATTGCTCATAGAATCTTTCAATATTGCAACTTGAGGCTTGAATTTTTTCTTCAGTTCTTTCAGTTTGAGAAATGCCAAGCATGTTCTTCCTTTTTGGCTTTCCAACTCCATATCTTTGGACATTTCATTATAATAATTGACTTTGTCTTCTTGAGCTGCTCTTTGAAATCTTCTGTT
>NW_006921801.1:3526156-3537846 GCF_000298275.1 Orycteropus afer afer | reverse complement strand
TATTTTGCATATTAATTTTGCCACCTCACGCCATGGATTAGTAGAACTCTCTTTACTAGCAGATGCAGAGTTGCTAGTGTCATTAACATTAATCAAACTGGAAAACCAATCTAGGAATCCCATCCTTATGATTTTGTCTCTCTAGAACCACTCCCGGTACCAAGTGTGTTAGACTGGGTTCTCTAGGGGTTCTCTAGAGAAACAAAAACCAGCAAAGCTTATATATATATATATATATAGAGAGAGAGAGAGAGAGAGAGAAATTTATCTTAGGAAAATGGCTCACAAACGTATAGAAGCCAGCAAGTCTAAAGTCCCTGGAGGAAACGTCAGGCTGGAGGCTTTTCCCCACAGGGGCCAAGCAGCTCAAGGCTAGCAGGCAGTACACCGGCTGTTGACTCCAACAAATGGCGAATCCAAGATCTCCAGGTCGAACAGTGGACTGCTTACTCATGGATAGTTGTAGGCAGCACAACAGAATCCCAATCCACAGAAGAATGTCTCTCTTCCCAGGATGTCCCTGGATAACCTGGAAGCAGGCCACACCCCTAGGGAAACTCCCCTTGAACAGATTGGCCGCTCAGAACACAGTCATCCGATCCCATCATGGGAACAACCACACAGAACTGGGGTCCAGCCAACTTGACACACAGCTTCAACTATTACAGTGGGTAAATTTGAATAATAGTAGTTTTAACTGGCATTCATTGTAGGTGTATGGATATTATCCTGTCACTGACGGCATTGTACTTCAGGACTGATCTTGAAACATTCTTTGTGATGATGAACACCACGCCATTCTTCAGTTTGTCATTCCCTGCATAGTAGATCATATGGCTGTCTGATTCAAAATCGTCCAAACCAGTCCATTTCAGCTCACTAATGCCTAGGGTATCAATCTTTATGCATTCCATTTCATATTCGACAACTTCCAATTTTCCTAGATTCATACTTTGTACAATTCATGTTCCAATGATTAATGGATGTTTACAGCTCTTTCTTCTCATTTTGAGTCATGCCACATCAGCAAATGGAGGTCCTGAAGGCTCTACTCTATCCACATCATTAAGGTCAGCTCTACTCTGAAGAGGCAGCTCTTTCCCAGTTGTATTTTGAGTGCCTTTCGACTCAAGGGGTTCATCTTCTGGCACTATATTGGACAATGTTTCAGGGCTATTCATAAAGTTTTCCAGTAATATATAAGACAATATTTCACTGCTATTCGTAAGGTTTTCACTGGCCATTTTTTTGAGAAGTGGATTGCCTCTTCCTTCTTCTGAGTCTGTCTTAATCTGGAAGCTCCATTGAAACCTGTCCACCATGGATAATCCTCTTGGCATTTGAACACTGGTGGTACAGCCTCCAGCCTCACAGCAACATGCAAACCACCACAGTACGACAAACTGACAGAGAAGTTCTTCTTTCTTAGCTGTTTCAAACTGCTCCACTCACTTCCTGGCCTCTCCCTTTACCTTTTTGGCCATCCTGCTGGCTCTTGCTTCTCCAGTGGGATCCCAGGAATTGGAAGAGTGATCTTTGGCAAGTTATTTAAGCCTTTGTTCTCATTTGTAAAATAAAATAATAGCATCCATTCAAGGAATTGTCTGAGGATGAACTGAAGAACACTTAGGGCATGGAGTTAGCACTCAATGCATTTTAACTATTATGATGACAGTGATGATGATGACGGTACTAATGCCCAGGAATATTGGATTTCATAGATGGAGGCAGCCATAGGATGATTAGTCATTTTCCCTGTCTCCCAGCAAGGTTTTTACAAATTCCTGCTCTACACATTCATGGTTTTGCCAGGGACATGGTGACATGCATAACGGGGAGAGGATTATTGCTGATTTATCTACTTTAGAGAATTACTGGGGCTGATGGAAGAGCAGCTAAGCCTGTGACTTTATGAGAAACTTGACCTTGAGAATTTCATTAATTTCTTTAATATTGAGGGCAGCAGAGAAATGCCTTCTCTAATGGGACCCCAAGAAATTGGAAGAATGAGTGCTATCCTCTAACTCTTGGCCCTGCCACTTAGCAGCTGTATGACCTGGGGCCAGCTACTTAATCTCTCTCAGCTCCATTTCCTTGTTTGTAAATTGGGAATAATACCTTCCAGGTGTTGGGATTACTAAATCAGATGATCCCTGTAAATGCTTAGCAAGTTCCTGGTACCTGGTGAGGGTTCCACCTCACCAGATTATGCTTATTATTATGGTTATCATAAATGCTATTATTGTTACAAGCTACTTTACAACTTTACAATTTACAACAAGCTACTTTACAACTTTACAATTTACAACATACAACATACAACTCAGATTACTTTCACTACAGGGCTTGTCTTGTGATTGTCCTCTCCCTGGCTCATAGGAATTCCTTCACTTTGACTGGATCTGAACTTCTGAATCTGTGGCTGCCTGTGTCCAGATGAGGAGAAGGTGATGCCCAGCAGGTTGTCTAAGGGCCAGGTCAGCATCATCCTGTCCGTGTGTGTGTCTGTGTGGGTCTATAGCTCCAGGGTTAGGGAATGGCTCCTGGATTGTGTTGAATAACTAGCACTTTTGAGGTGTCCAGACTCAAACCCTGCTCATCATTGACTCCTTCCTCTTTTCCTCTACCTACCAAGGCTTACTGATTCTTTTTACTCAACATCTCTTGAATCTGCCTTTCTTATTCCATTGCCTCAGCTGCCTCAATTGCTTCTTATCTCCTGCCTCCAGCCTCCTTTGGCTTTGCTCCTTTCCACACACTCTCTGCAGTTGTTCTTGCCTGTCTAGCCTCTAGTCCTCTTCCCTCTGATGACAGCAGCCAGACTTTCCTTGGAAAAAGTATAAGCTAGAGATGCATTTGGCTTCAAATAATAAGAAAGCTAACTTAGAATGGCTAAAGCACATAGAGATTTGCCTCACTTCCATATCAATAAGTCTGGAAAAGATGGTTGGTTGCTTTGATTCTGTGTTTCTCTCCTCACGGTCACAGCTTCAGGCATTATATCTGTATTCGTGGCAGGATGAAGGGAGGAGGGAAGCACAATTCACATTTGCTACTTTTCTTTTTTTTTTTATCAGAAAAGCCACAGTTTATCAGTAGTCCCTAAATGCCTCCATTTATAGCTTATCTACCCAAATGTATTAAAGTTCTCTTGAACTGCAAGGGAGATGACAAAAACTAGCATTTCATTTTTTGCCCCCAGTCTTTAAAATGGAATGGGAAAGGAAGTGGGGTCTTGGAGGTAGTTGACCATCTAGGCAACATTCTCTGCCACAGAAAACTCCTACCTAGTGCTAGTGCATGGAATACACAGAGTCACTGTACCAAAAAGAACTGGTCGATCTTCATTCATTTCAGGAAGTGGCATATGATCTAGAACCAATGGTACTGAAGGAGGAAGTCAAAGCTGCAATGAAAGAATTGGCGAAGAACAAGGCTTTGGGAATTGACAGAATACCCATTGAGATATTTCAACAAATGGATGCCCCATTGGAGGCACTCAGTTATGCCAAGAGATTTGGAAGCCAGTTACCTGGCCAACTGGAAGAGATCCATATTTGTACCCATTCCAAAAAAAGGTGATCCCACAGAATGTGGAAATTGTAGAACAATATCATTAATATTGCATGCAAGTAAGATATTACTGAAGATAATTCAAAAACATTTGCAGCAGTATATTGACAGAGAACTTCCAGAGGTGCAAGCTGGATTCAGAAGAGGACGTGGAACAAGGGATATCATAGCTGTTGTCAGATGGATCTTGGCTCAAGGCAAAGAATACCAGAAAGATGTCTACTTGTGTTTTATTGACTATGCAAAGGCATAAAATTATGGATAACATTGAGAAGAATGGAAATTCCCAAACACTTGATTGTACTCATGAGGAACCTGTACCTTGACCAGGAGGCTGTCATTCAAATGGAACAAGGGGACACTGCATGGTTTAAAATCAGGAAGGGAGTGTGTCAGGGTTGTATCCTTTCCCCACACTTATTCAATCTATATGCTGAGCAAATAATCCGAGAAGCTGGACTACATGAAGAAAAACGTGGTATCAGGATTGGAGGAAGAATCATTAACAACCTGAGATATGCAGACAATACAACTTTGCTTGTTGAAAGTGAGGATGACTTGAGGCACTTACTGATAAAGGTTGAAGAATACAGTCTGCAGTATGGATTACGTCTCAATATAAAGAAAACAAAAATCCTCACAACTGGACCAATGAGCAATATCACAATAAATGGAGAGATGATTGAGGTTGTCAAAGAATTCACGTTGCTTGGTTCTACAATTGATGCCAATGGAAGCAGCAGTCAGGACATTAGATGACGTGTAGCATTGGGAAGGTCAACCACGAAGGAACTGTTTCAAGTGCTGAGGAGCAAGGATGTCTCCTTGAGGACGAAGGTGTGTCTGACACAAGCCATGATATTTTCAATCACCTCATATGCATGTGAGAGCAGGACAATGAATAAGGAAGACTGAAGAAGAGTTGATGCTTTTGAGTTGTGGTGCTGGCGAAGAATGCTGAAAGTACCATGGACTGCTAAAAGAACTAACAGATCTGTCCTGGAGGAAGTGTACCTGAAATGCTCTTTGGAAGTGAGAATGGCCAGACCTCATCTCACCTACTTTGGTCATGTTGTTGGAAGGGACCATTCCCTGGAGAAGGATGTCATGCTTGGTAGGGTGGAGGGTCAACAAAAGAGGGGGAGGCCTTCAACGAGATGGATTGACACGGTGCCTGTGATGATGGGCTCAAATATAGCAGGGATTGTGGAGCTGGCACGGGATTGGGCAGTGTTTCGTTCTGCTGTGCATGGGGTCGTTATGAGTCGGAAATGACTCGATGGCACCTAACAACAACAACAGTGCTAGTGCATATGGTAGAGTTGATTCTCACACCAGGCATGTAACTATGATGAATCAGAGCATTGTATCACTTAGGCCATGGTGATTAGTTCAAGCAAAGTCACACAATCAAAGCCAGGAAAATCAGAGATGATAAGACTAAATTCCAGAACTTCAGTTGAAACTGTTGGAGAAGAGAAGATCTTTTGTGTGGACTTACTTATGATAAAAGTCTGGAGTTGAGGGAGTTATCAGGCCACTCTCTAAAGAAAGCCAACCTGAGAATGCCTCTAATCCAGAGGAAAGCAGAGTTGAAGGCAGAGAGAAAGACATGGATGGACTCCCTGGATTCAACTGTGCTTGATGGCCCCTTGAACATTCATTTATGGGCACAGATAGGTTCTCCTTGGAGTTGAGTTTCTATTACTTCAATCAAAAGAGTCCTGCATGATATATACCCTTGGAGCACCAACCAAAGTGCCAGTACCACTTGACTATGCTTATATATTGACATAACATTTCAGGATTCCTCACCAGATGTTGGCAGGAGCTATATCTTGGTCTCTTTCTATCCCTAGTGTCCAGTACTGGACATGGCATCTGGTAGGTTTTTGGTAGAGGCTTGATTAATGGATGAGCCACATTTCTCCTCTGCTCCCCATTGTCTACCACATACAGTCTGAGCTCTGTTGTCTAGCACTTAAGGGCTTCCATAATCAGAACTTCACAATTCTCTCTTCTTCTATCATTCCCATTGAGGAAAACCACTGCTGTCAAGTTGGCTCACTTACTATTTCTTTAACACATACCATTTTCCACCTGTACATTCTTTTTTTTGTACTGTGGTGCATTGAATTACTTAATATGGCTTTTCTAGTCATAGCCCTCCATTTTGTGATATGTTGTAAATCCTAGCCTCTATGCCTATGGCATAGGAGCTCTGGTAGCGTAGTGCCTAAGGCACTTGACTGCTAACCAGAAGGCTGGTGGTTCAAACCTACCAGCTACTCCTCAGAAGGAAGGTTGGGCAATCTACTTCTGTAGTGATACCACCTCGGAAACTCAAGGAGGGGTCGCTATGAGTCAGGGCTGACTTGACGGCACATAACAACAACAACAACATGCCTATGGCGGGAGCTCTGGTAGTGTAGTTCCTAAGGCATTTGACTGCTAACCAGAAGGCTAGCGGTTCAAATCCACTAGCCACTCCTTGGAAGGAAGATGGGGCAATCTACTTCCATAAAGATATTGTCTCAGAAACCCAAGGAGGGGTCCTTTTGAGTCGAGTCCAACTCAACGGCACATAATAACAACAACAACAACGTGCCTATGGCTAAGGAGGTCTGGTGACATAGTGGGTAAGGCATTTGGCTGCTAATCAGATGATCAGTGGTTCAAACCCACCAGCTGCTCCACGTGAGGAAGCAGACAATCTGCTTCCATAAAGGTTTACAGCCTTGGAAAACCAATGAGGGTCACAATGAGTCAGAAGTGACTCGGTGACAGTGGGTTTTATGCCTATAGTTATGGTCCCATATTGGAGTGAGTTTTCCATTATGTTAATGAGGCAGGATTAGAGTGGGATGTGTCTTGAGTCACTGCCTTACTTTAGGGTGTGACTCAAGTCAGCACCCTTACCCTAGTCACCACCCTACACACCTTTGTACTGCCTTACTCATGTCAGGGGAGTTTTCTTCAGTGTATGGCCTACGTCCAATATAGATGAATGTTCTGGCAAAGTTCTCTCTCTTGCTCTGGATCTTGCAGCTGGCTCACCTTCATCTGACCTCTGGTTCTTGGGACTTGAGCCAGCAGCCTATCATCTTTGGGTTTGTCAGCCCCTGTAACCATGTGAGTCAAGAGAGGCCTCCAGATAGTGGCCTAACCCATGGATTTGGGGCTTGCCAGTCTCCACAACTGTGTAAGCCATTTCCCAGGGTTCTGTGAGATGTTGCAGCAAATTATAGGACTGGAAGAGAGGAGGGAGTGTCCTGAGGAGTAGTTGATGTTAGAGATGGTGGAGTGGTCCAGTAGTTTGGAAAAGTTGGACATTTGGGTTGTCTTTAAGCTCTGTCTCACAGGAACCAGCTTTGTGCTGATCTTTCTAAAAGAAATTATTCATGCCATTCCCTCTTCCCAGAACACGACCCCCTCCCTTTTTTTACCTTTCAAACTCCTACATATTCAATAAGTAACTCTCCTTCCATGGAGCCACCTTTGATCACCTCAAGTCACAACTCCTGCAGCTCTTGATAATATTCATCAGATATCTGTCATGTTGGACTTTATCTTCCCAATTAAATTGTTAGCTTTGCTTCTCATACAGCACTTAGCGGGGTGTCTTTTATGTAGCAGGGCTCAGGAGGTATAGACAACTGAAAAGGCCTGCAATGAATTTTCATTCCATTCCACAGAGGTTTTCCTTCCATTGCTAACGTTGGTATTTGGCAACTGGCCGTGGGCCTCTCCAGGTCTCTCTGCATCACAAAGCTCCTGTATTTTTCCAGACCACATATTTTAAAATATTATTTTTTTTCCCAAAATTTTGTTGAGGTATAATTAATGTAAACTGTTTATATATGTGAGATGTACAATTTGGTGAATTTTGCCTTATATTCATCTGTAAGTTTAAAGTATTCAACTGCTAACCAAAAGATCAGTGGTTTGACCCACAAGCTACTCCATGGGAGAAAGATGTGGCAATCTGTAGATTTATAGCCTTAGAAACCCTGCGGGGCAGCTCTGCCCTGTCCTATAGGGTCACTATGAGTCTGAATTGACTTGATAGCAGTGGGTATACCTGTGAAGTCATCACCACAATCAAGAGAGTAGACATACTCATCACCCCTCAAAGTTTCTTCCTGCCCCTTTGTGATCTCTCCCTCTCTCCCAGCTCCCAAGGCAACCACTTATCTGCTTTCTGTCACTATATTTTAGTTTGCATTCTCCAAAATTTTATATAAATGGAACCACACAGTTTGTATTGTTTTTTGTTCTGACTTCTTTCATTTAGCCTATTTATTTTGAGATTTATTGATGTTATATATAACAATAGTATGATCCTTTTTTATTGCTGAATAGTGTTCCATTAGGAGCTCTGGTGGTGTAGTGCCTAAGGGATTTGACTGCTAATCAGAAGGCTGGCGGTTCAAACCCAGCAGCCACTCCTCGTAAGGAAGGTTGGGCAATCTACTTCTGTAGAGATACTGCCTCAGAAACCCAAGGAGGGGTTGCTATGAGTCAGAACCAACTCAAGAGCAGTGAGTTTGGTTCTTTGGAGTGTTCCATTGCTTGGTTCTACCACAATTTGTTTATCAGTTTGTGTGTTGATAGCCATTTGAATTGTTTTCAGTTTGGTGCTATTACAAACAAAGCTTCTATGAACATTTGTGTACAAGTCTTTGTATGGACATGTGCCTTCATTTGTCTTGGTCAAATACCTAGGAATGGAATGGCTGGATCATAGGTGCATGGTTAACTTTCTACCAAACTGCCAAACTGATTTTCCATGTGGTTGTACCATTTCACATTCCTGTCAGCTCCAGTTGGTCCACATCCTCCCCAGCCACATTCTCTGTTCTTCCTCATGTGTCAAAATCAGTGGTTTTCACATTTAAAAAAAAGAGTTTTTGCATTTTTTTTTAGAAGCATAAAACTTAAAAAAAAAAAAAAAAGTCACACTATACCCCCAATAAGTAAAACAGATAAAGAGATGCTGTCGGTTGAAGGGCTGGGGAAGATGTGTGGAGCCTGAATCCCCCAGGCGGCTCCGCCAGGCTCTGAGGCCCAGGGGAATACAATGGGAAGACCTTGCTCTAGGTTTTAAGCACAAGTCAGCTTTAGTCAGATTTAGTTTGAGTTGAATTCTGTGCCTGTCCATGTTATAGCCAGGCTGTCCAGGCAACAACTGGCCACATCTCTGCAGTGTCTGCTGTACCTACCAGCCACACTAAAAGCCTTCTACCAGGCCATCCAAGCTGGCAGAAGAGGGGTGAGCCCCCTTGATGCTCCCAAATGCAGCACCCTTTGCTGCAGGGAGATATATCTCCCTGGATGGAGAAGGTTTCTAAGGATATGGAGACTACCTTTCTTCCATTACTGCATGTCAGTCAAACTTGATCTCCAAGACAAATATCAGAAGCTATGCAACTCCAGATACCAGGAACAAAGAAACAAATTGGGAACATTGTGCACGAAAAAGATTTTAATAAAGATTGGACCGGCTCCATGCGTAGATCCTGCCACTCTTCTTATTGTGATCTTGACAGTGATGCAGGGCGAGAATAGACTGAGTCTGCAGTGTTTCATATTCTTGGCATTGAGAGGCCAGAGCGTAGCCTAAATGGCAGCTGACAGTGGACAGAAGTCTCTTTACGTGGGGTGCTTCAGGGGGACCTCTGCAGATGACACAACCGTGCTTGCTGAAAGCAAAGATGACTTGTAGCACTTATTGATGACGATCAAAGACTACAGCCTTCAGTATGGAGTGGCTTCAGCTGGGCCTCCCATCTTGACCTCAGGCTCTCAGTGCCACCTGGTTCAGGGCTCCAGACGCCGAGGTTCCTCAGTCTGCCTGTGGGAGCTTTGAGAAAGCAGATTCACTGGGCAGGGACCTGAGCGACTCTGTTTCCACCAAGATCCCTGCGTGCTGCCTCCTCCTCCTCCTCCCTGTTCTTTCTACTTTTTATTAGGAAAAAGCTTGGAACATATACAAAACAGATAGAATAATATAATATACCCCTACACACTCAGCATCCAGGAGTCCTTGGATGGCACAAATTGTTAAGCACTTGATTACTAACTGAAAGGTTAACAACTCAAACCCACTCAGGTGCCTCGGAACACAGGACCGTCAGTCTGCTTCCGAAAGATCACAGCCTTGAAAACCCTATGGAGCAGTTTTACTCTATACACATGGGATCATCATGAGTCAGAACTGACTCTATGGCAACTGTCAACAACCACTCGTCAGCCAGCTGCAACAGCTGTCAATACACGGATGGTTTTGTTTCCTGTCTATCCCCACACATTCCTTCCTCATAATATTTTGAATCAAATCCTGGACATCATATTTGGGATATTTCACCTTAGACACATCAGTGTGTATCTCTAAGAGATAAGGATTTTTTTTTTTTTCTTTTAGACATAACCACAATATCATTATCCTATTTCAAACAAGGACAATAATTTCTGTTGTTTCCATAAGCACAATTAAGTGTGAGACCACAGTACAAAGATCTCTCATCCAATTGAGAGATCATTTTATGTATTTTTAAGAAAAGCTACACAAGCTCTACTTTCGGAAATCCACACTCACAAGAGAACTGAGCTCTACGTAGAGCTTATGAGTTGTATTGCAAGGGTTCCTGGGTCTCAGGCTGGTCCAGATATGGTGTCTGATAGCAGTAAACATCTATTTATTTATTTTTAAAGCCAATTTTATATTTTAACCTTCAGGGCAGTTGAGTTTTCTAGAGAATCTGTGCCTGGGGACTGCCAGGATGGCATCACTCTGGGCCTCCCCAATTGACCTATGTGGTTTACTTTACACAGAGAATTTGGTCTTTGTCCTCGGTTATTGAAAGGCAACCTCTAAAACCTTGGAACTTCCTCAGTGATTGACATGTCTTTGATGGGGCCTCCAAGCCACACCTGAGGGTTTATGCTAATGAGGTGACTTAGGTGGGGCTGGCCAGAGCAGAAAGACCACAGAGGAGAAGAGGCCCTAGACATGAGAGTTCTATGGGCTTCCTAAATGGTGAAAGACTTTATGCACGTGGGAGGGTGGTGTATCTCCTGGCTTCTGTAAAATCAGATCACAAGATCTAAGTCACAGTGCTGCTACAAGGATGAGAACTAATTGAGTCAGAAATGCCTTGTTTGGGCTGTGGATGCAGTAGGGATTCAACACGGAGCTCCATCACTGTTTATTAAATCGTTACCATCATGAGGCCAGGCTAGAAGAGGGTTTACTTGAGAAAATATGAACTCCCTGAAGGCAAGTAGAATGGATCTTTCTCCTCTGCTAAAGATTTACAACCCTGGGAACCCTATGAGGCAGTTCTGTGTCCTAAACCTACGCTGATTTGCTGTGTGCTGTTCTGGGAGCAAATATATGAGCCACTGAGTTGACATTGCCCACCAGAGGGCGCCAGCTGCTGCACTGCTCTGCTTTCATTTCTGGCCTCTCTTCTTGGGCTGCCAAAATGTGACAGGGATTTGCCAAGGAAAATATTTAAGGTGACCTTTTCCCTCCTTGCCAGGGCCACTGAATACATTGTTTAATTGGTTCCCTTTAGGCCTGGAGGGATTCATGTCACCAAATGTGCTGCGTAACTCTGGGCTCAGTGTGTCTGGGCTCAGTGTGTGTGTGCACATGTGCGTGTGCGTGTGATTAACCTCTGCCTGTAGGATGACTGCCCGGAAATGGACTGAGCTGCCCCAGGCTTCTAGAACAGTCAGACCTGCAGAACCTGTACCTTATGTTTACAGAATGCTTTGCATTCCCCAGTTACTCCATCTGCCCTGGACCACTCCCTCACTGTTCCTCCATCATTTATCTCTCCCCTGCGGCTTTATTAACAATCTCTCCCCAGATCAGTGAAAGAAAGAATCCCCGACCCAGGTTGATCGCCCTCCAAATGCCCTTGCTTGCAGGATGTCATTACCCAGCTCCTGCTGGCCAAGTCACCTAACAGGGCTGTGCAGTGCCCTCTGGTTCCGCCTCCCCACTCACAGGAGACCCTGGGTGGCGGTGTCACAAGAGCTCATGGCTTCTGATTCTTAGATCCAGCCTTCAAGCTGGATGTTCCAGCAATGGGTTGTAGATTCCAAGA
>NW_006921801.1:3524714-3525780 GCF_000298275.1 Orycteropus afer afer | reverse complement strand
GGGGCAGTTCTACTCGTGTCCTAAAAGCTTGCTCTGAGTCAGAATCGACTCAATGACTGTGGGTTTGGTTTTGGGTTTTTTAATACAGCTCTGGTGGCCCTGTGGTTAAAGCATTGGGCTGCTAATCAAAAGGTCAACAATTTGAACTCACCAGGCACTCCATGGGAGAAAGATGAAGCAGTCTGCTTCCTTAAAGATTTACAGTCTTGAAAACCCTATGGGGCAGTTCTGCTCTGTCCTGTAGGGTTGCTATCAGTCAGAATTGACTCAATAGCAGTGGATTTTTTAAAACATACATATCGTTCAGTGACATTGATTACGTTTTCCACATTATACCAATATTCTAATTATAGGATGCTTGAGTTTTGCAGGTGCTTCCAACTTCTAGGCAGGAGGGAGTATTAGGAATGGCCTGACATTGTATATTATGACTCTAGCCATTGACTAATGAAGTGTGGCCTGGACAGCTTTTGGGGTGCAATAATAATAACAGCTGCTTATACTCAAGAGCACCTCCTATGTGCCAGGCACTATTCTAGGTACTTTGCATATATCAACTCACTGAATGCACTACCCCACTGGTGTGGAAGCTGAGGCACAGAGAGGTGAAATAATTCACTTAAGGGCACAGAGTTGGTAAGTGGCAGAGTCAGGAACGAGCGCAAGAAATTGAGCTCCAAAGCCCATGCTTTTAAAGCCCCTGCTCTTAAATATGGTTCTGCTAGTTCCTGAAGGCCCTGGAGATTTGACACCAGTCCATTCAGCCTCGTGGCACTTCTTCAAGGTACTGAGAAGGGGAGAAATCTGATTTATTTATTTTTATTATGATTTGGGTCAAAGTTTACAGAGCAAATTCGTTTTCCATTCAACAGTTCACACACATTTTGTTTTATGACATTGATTGCAATCCCCAGAGAAATCCCATTTTAAAAGAGGAAAAAAAAGCTAGATTCTAAAAGGGGCATATGCTTCCAGTTTTCTAGACTTTTCTCCAGAGTCCTGGGCAAGGAATACACCACTCAGAATAAATATTCAAAACAAGCCAAATCACATCCCCTGCAATTAA
>NW_006921801.1:3521887-3523274 GCF_000298275.1 Orycteropus afer afer | reverse complement strand
TTCTGCTGTGCATGGGGTCGCTATGAGTCGGAAATGACTCAACGGCACTTAACAACAACAACAACCTTGAAAATGTGCCTGACTGGGGGGAGCACAGTTGGGAAGGGGCAGGCCCTTTCCGGCTGAGATGCCAGGGCCCAGCGAGCTGTGGATGTCTGGGACATAGTGGGGCATAGCGAGGACCTTCAGCACCTGTTAGCAGTGCTGGGAGAGGGGCAGGCAGGTCATCCAAGAGCACTGGGCTCCATGGGCTGTGGTGAGCGGACTGAGCTAGCTTCTTCACTGGGCACATCCAGTGGTGGCTGGGGAGCTGCTGCAGACACTTCTGTCACTCTACCACTATACTTTCATGTTTTTATTTTTTGAGTCAATCCCTCAAACAGTCAGTTTTGCTGGCTGCCTGCTGGCTGTCCACTAAATCTGGCCTTTGAATGGGGACTGAGTTAGAACAGCCTCAAACTCCCCTGAAGGTGAGAGCCACTGCTCATAAAAGTACCTTTCATAGCATTAAATTCCCCTGCTTCTGAGTCTTTGAACCTGGAGTGATCTGCAGGTTGCGGGCCAGCTGGAGATGAGTGATGAAAGAAATCAGCCTGTTCAGAGTCTGTTCAGAGCTAACAGGAGGGAAGAGTTTGACAAAGGCAGGGCTGGGCTTGGCTGGGAAACCTTGGAGATTCCACAGCATGCCCAGGGGCTGGGGCAGGGGGTCACCCAGCCATCTAGGACATGACCTTGTCTGATGATACCGCTCTGAGCTCTTCTGGACTTTGAGGGCCTGAAGAGAAGCAGAGACCCCAGGCCAAGTGCCAAGAGTTCACTTTCCAATGGGTCCAGGTTCCCCAACGGTAGGGGACAGACATGGGCCAGACAGGGACCCTTGGACCTTGCCCATCATTATGGATTGAAGTGTATCTCCCCAAAATGTGTTGTAAATCCTAAACTCCTGTACCTTCTTATAAAATCCCATTTGGGAATAGGACTTTATTATGTTAATGAACCATATCATTGTAGGATGTGTTTTAAGCCAATCACCTTTGAGATACAAAAAGAGCAGATGAGGTGCAGAGAAAGAAGCACAAAGGGAAGGAAGATACAGGACACTTGTAGGTCACCAAGAGACTGAGGAAGGCAAGCTAAAGAGGGACAGGGACCCTCCGCTAGAGCCCACAGAGAGAGAAAGCCGTCTCCTGGAGCCAGCTCCCTGAATTAGGATTTCTAGCCACCTAAATTGTGAGAAAGGAGCTCTGGTGGTGCAATGGTTAAAGCATTCAGTTGTTAACCAAAGGTCAGTGGTTCAAACCTACCAGCCGCTACATGGCAGAAAAAACGAGGCAGTCTGTAAAGATTTGCAGCCTTGGAAACCCTAGGGGACAGTTCTACTCTGTCT
>NW_006921801.1:3519104-3521332 GCF_000298275.1 Orycteropus afer afer | reverse complement strand
TTGAACCACCAGCTCTCTGGTTAGCAGTCAGATGCCTTAGGTACTATGCCACCAGAGCTCCTTTTGTTTACCTTACAGACCTGTTTATTGTTTGGTTGAAAGTTGAGCCATGGAGGTGAGTTCAGTTCCAGGCTTGAAGGATAAGACACCCGCTTGAACCATTCATTTGTGTTCTGCTGGCAGGCAGCATGTGGAACTGGTTAGGTGCCCTTGAGTTGGCTCCAACTCACAGTGACCCCATGTGCAACACAACAAAACACTGCCAGGTCTGCACCTTCTCACAATCGTTGCTGTGCTTGAGCTCATCAGTGCAGCCACTGTGTCAATCCGTCTCTTTGAGGGTCTTCCTCTTTTTCGCTGACCCTCTACTTTACCGATCATGATATCCTTCTCCAAGGATTGGTCCCTTCTGACAACATGACCAAAGCACAAGAAATGAAACCTGGCCATTCTCACTTCTAAGGAGCATTCTGGCTGTACGTCCTCCAAGACAGATCTGTTTGTTCTAGCAGTCCATGGTACATTCAATGTTCTTCACACTGCAATTCAGACACATAAATTCTTCTGCAGTCTTCCTTATTGTCCAGATTTCACATGCATATGATGCTATTTAAAATGTCTTGGTTTGGGTCAGGCACACCTTAGTCTTCAAAGTAACATCTTTGCTCTCAAACACTTTAAAGAGGTCTTTTGCAACAGATTTGCTGGATGGAATACATTGTTTGATTTCTTGACTGCCAGTTCCATGGGTATTGATTGTAGATCCAAGTAAAATGAAATCCTTGACAACTTCAATTTTTTCTCCATTTACATTATGTTGCTTATTGGTCCAGTTGTGAGGAGTTTTGTCTTCCTGATGTTGAGGTGTAATCCATACTGAAGACTATGGTCTCTCATCTTTATCAGTAAGTTCTTCAAGTTATCTTCACTTTCAGCAAGGAATGTTGTATCACCTGCATATTGCAGATTGTTAATGATGCTACATTCTTCTTCATATAGTCTAGCTTCTCAGATTATTTACTCAGAACATAGATTGAATAAGTATGGTGAAAGGATGCACCCTGACACACATCTTCTCTGATTTTAAACCATGAGGTATCTATCCCCTTGTTCTGTCTGAATGATTGCCTCCAGGTCTATGTACAGGTTCCTCATGAGCACAATTAAGTGTTCTGGGATTCCCATTCTTCATGATGTTATCCATAATTTGTTACAATCAACACAGTCAAAAGCCTTTGCATAGCCAATAAAACACAAGTAAACATCTTTCTGGTATTCTTTGCTTTCAGCCAAGATCCATCTCTCATCAGCAATGATATCCCTTGTTCCATGCCTTCTTCTGAATCCGCTTGAATTTCTGGCAGTTCCCTGTCAGTGTACTACGGCAATGGGCTCAGAGACACTTCATAAATTTCTCCCTCCACTGGCTTGCAACAGTGCTTACAATGCCTACCACCATAAGTGGTAACAGGGCATGGTAGTTATTGGTGCTGTCATCCAGCTTGGTCATGTTCTTCTCTGGGTATGTGGTAGGATTGCCCTTCCCTATTCCTTTGCTCTCAAACTTATACATGGGTGAAAAAACAATTTCACATGTATTTCACTGCATTTTTGATGTGGTGAAAGGAGCTCTGGTGGTGTAGTGGTTAAGGCAGTTGGCTGCTAACCAAAACATCAGTGGTTCGAACCCACCAGCTGCTTTGCAGAAGATGAGGCAGTCTGCTCCCGTAAAGATTTACAGCCTTGGAAACCCAATAGGGGTCACTATGAATCAGAATTGACTCGATGACAGTGAGTTTGAGTTTTGACATGGTGAAAAACGTGAAGTTGTTCACTACAGATCAGTAAGTAAATACAAGCCCATGCTTACCTTCCTAACTGGGTACTCCATCCCTGTTAGGGGTTATCAATTTGAAAAGAGGCTTTGAATTTCTAGGAAGGTAAGGTGCTGTGGGGCTGAGAGAGAAACAAATGTCAGCCATAGCTAGAAGCAGAATCTTTGATGTGCTGAAAAAATGTGGAATTGTTCACTATACATTAGTAAGTACGCACAATGAGCCCATGCTTACCTTGCTTATTGGGTAACCAGCATAGCTTGGAGGATCCTGTCAGGTAGAATTGTTGTTGTTATGTGCTGTCGAGTCGGAACTGACTCATAGCGACCCCTCCTTGGGTTTCCAAGGCAGTATCACTACTGAAGTAGATTGCCCCATCTTCCTTCTGAGGAG
>NW_006921801.1:3508305-3517984 GCF_000298275.1 Orycteropus afer afer | reverse complement strand
TTCAAGGCTCAGGGATCCAAGATTATCTTCTGTGTCTGTGTTAATTGGTTTCCCTTTTCTTTGTTGAAGAGGGTCTACACAATTCTTCTGCCTAGTCCGCCATCTTCTGTTGCCTAGTTGAGAACTACAGCCACGAAGTGTCTTCTCCCTCATCTAGGGACTATATTTTAAAAAATATCTTGAGATGGTCATTTTGTAGAATCCTGCTGCCTACAGGTAATCTTGCATTTCGGCTGCAACAGATGTCAGAGCTGTTGGACAGGGAGGGGCCTGGTGAGTCGCTGCAGTCTCATCAGTGTGAGTACTCACAGGGGGTTCTGGAGCCTTAGCCAGCCAGCCAGGGCCTCTCCCCACAGGATTTGGAGGCAGACCGACCTGCACTTGCGATTTATCCTGGCCTATAAGAGTTCTGTGACCTCGGACCAGTTGCTTAACATCTCTGAACTCAGTTTTCTCATTTGTAAAGTGAGGATGACGTTATACCAACTTCACAGGCTGAGTCCAATAGAGTCTGCATGACTGCTAGCTATTTCTTATTATTTCTCCCAAGTGACTTGTCGTGAATGATGAGGTGGGTCAAGTAACATAACAAATTTCGTCTGCTGGAAGCAAGGTTGTGACATCTGATATTGCATGTTCTTAATCTCTCTCCAATCCTGATGCCACATCCTTCTTATAGTCCAGCTTCTCAGATTATTTGCTCAGCATACAGATTGAATAAGTATGGTAAAAGAATTCAACCCTGATGCACATGTTTCCTGATTTTAAACCATGCACTATCCTCTTGTTCTGTTCTAACCACTGCCTCTTGGTCTATGTACTGTTTCTTCATGAACACAATTAAGTGTTCTGGAATTTCCATTCTTCTCAATGTTACATAATTTATTCTGATCCACACAGTAGAATGTCTTTGTACAGTCAATTAAACACAGGTAAACATCTTTCTGGTAATTCTTTGCTTTCAGCCAAGATCCATGTGACATCAACATTAGTTACAGCCTTGGAAACCCTGTGGGCGTTCTACTCTGTCTTATAGGGTTACTATGAGTCAGAATCAACTCAATGGCAAGAGGTGTTTTTTTTGTTAATCTGCTTTCCTAAATGTAGCAAGAACAATCTTTAAAAAATGTAAATCTCTGTAATAGATATTAAAGCAAAAAGTGATAATAATTAAAACAGTCAGGGGTACTGGTACATGAGTAGATAAATGTATCAATGGAAGGATAAAAGGAAGAAATAGAAATAATAAACTTAAATGCATGGAGGATGTTGGTATATTACAAAGGTGTTATTTCCAAACAGTGTAGAAAGATAGATTACCTAACAAATAACAAGAACCACTGGGTTGTCATTTTTTTTTTGCCTAAAAGTAAAATTGGATCTCTACCTCATACTTTATTCTATGATAAATTCCAAATGGTTCAAAGATATAAATGTAAAAAACAAATCCATGAAAGTACCAGAGGAAAATATAGTATATCTCAGAGTGGAGGGCCTTTCAAACTATGATTAAAACTCAGAAGCCATAAAAGAAATTCAAGTATACACAATTTGAAAAAAAAAAAAACCTGTTGCAAAAAAATCATCATAGGCAAAGTCAAAAGGTAGACAACAAATTGAGAAATATGTCTATAACTCGTATCACAGACCAAAGGTTAATTTCCATAGTATATAAAGAGTATCTATAAATTAATAAGAATTAGGTAAACAAGCCAATACAGTTCAAGGAAAAATGCAAATGACTATTGAACATATAGAGACCCTTTGCCTCACTTAAATAAGACAAATGAAAAAAAGAACACTGATACTAATGTTCACTTAGCAGATTTGGAAATATCAAAAAGTTTGATGATACGCAATTGCCAAGAATGTAGGCAACAAAGCATTGTCATTCATTACTGATGAGAGTATAGTTCTATGAGGACAACTTGGCCATAATCAGCAAAAGTCCACTTGTGGGACTATTTCCCTCAGCCATCCTTGCACACATGTGGTATGGCAGATGTACAGTTTATTTATTATAGCATTGTTGGTATTACAGAAAGAGTGAAGGCAACCTAAGTGTCCATCAGTCAGAGGCTGATCAAAAGAAGTTATGTCAATACCCAGAGTGGAGCTCTGAAAAGTATCAGGCACTGATGTAGAATGGTCTCCAAACCTGATTAATTGAAAAAAGAACCCCATACAGTAATGAACAGTGCACATGGTAAGCTGCTTTGTGCATAAACAGGGGAAGAAATAATACATATTTAAAAATCTGTATTGTTGTTGTTGTTATTTGCCATCGAGTTGGCCCCGACTCGTAGCGACCCCTTCTTGGGTTTCCGAGGCAGTTATCACTACGGAAGTAGGAATGCCCAACCTTCCTTCCGAGGAGTGGCTGGTGGATTTGAACCGCCAGCCTCCTGGTTAGCAGTCAAGTGCCTTAGGCACTATGCTACCAGAGCTCCTAAAAATCTGTATATGTATAAAATATGTCTTGGTACACAGGAACTAACCTTGGATGCCTGTAGTGAGGGGAACTGAGTAATGGGGGCATTGGACGGGGGGGAGACTTTTCACTTATGCATATTTGTTTCTTTTGAATTTTGAACCATATGAATGTATTGTTCTTAAAATAATAAGCAAACTCAAAACAAACCTACAACTAGATACAAAACATGACATGTGAACAGATCACTCGCCGTCAATGGCAGCTAGTGTCCTGAAGCTATTGCCTGTATGTCTAAATTTTGTACTGTGGGTTATGAGGCCTTGCCTTCTTCTCCAGTCCCCACTCCATCCTCACCACTTCCATTCTCTGTATTCTAAATGCCAGTCGCATATTTACTTATTTCAGTTCCTCAAACTCACCTGCTTTCTCTTGTCCCCTGTTTTAGTTTGCTTAAACAAACAAACAAAAAACTCACTGCTGTGAAGTCAGATCCGACCCATAAAGACCTCTCCTTGGGTTTCCAAAGAGGTATCACTATGGAAGTAGATTGCCCAGTCTTCCTTCCGAGGAGTGGTTAGTGGGTTGAACCACCAGCCTTCTGGTTAGCAATCAAATACCTTAGGCGCTAGTGCTGCTATAACAGAACACCACAAATGGATGGCTTTAACAAACAGAAATTTATTCTCTCACAGTTTAAGAGGCTAGAAGTCTGAACTCAGGGTGCCAGCTCCAGAGGAAGGCTTTCTGTCTGTGTCTCCAGGTTCTAGGAGGTTCCTAGTGCAAAGACCTCAGGCCATGCTCCACTCTCAGCAATTCGTTCTTGGCTGTAGTAGTCCCCCCTCTCTCTGCTCACTTCTCTCTCCTTTTATCTCTTGTCAGTTAAAAGGTGTTGCAGGCCACACCCCAGAAAAACTCCCTTTACATTGGATCAGGACTGTGATGGGATTAAGGGTGTTGCCTCTCACCTGATCTTTTTGTTTACTGATTGGCTTATCACATCAGATCCCATCACTGGGAAACATTACATAACTGCTGAACCACTGAGAATCATAGTCCAGCCAAGCTGACACCTATTTTGGGGGCATACGATTCAGTCCATGACGTCCTCCAACCTGGAATGCTAGAGGCAGTCTCCAAGTGTTCCTGCTTTCAGTCCTTCCAGCGTTGCTGCTCGTCCTCTTCTGAGGGACCTAGGTGGCCTGCTTGGTGTTTGCCTTCCTTCTGCACTGAGTGACATTTCCCTAAGGAGTGCAAGGACCCTTAGAGCTCTCCCATTGTCTTCCTCTGGGTTTCTGGCTGTGTGTGAGGTCTGCTGTCCTTCCTCCTGCCCTCTGAGGGACACAGACTCCTGGGCCTCCTCAGAAGCTACCCAGGCAGCAGAGAGACTGGGAGGACTCCAAGGACTTGCTGGGGCACTTCATTTTCTCTTAGGTGGGCAGAAGGGAAGAGGCCTCACTGTAACCCTGAACTTCGTCTACTGTGTCTGGAAGGAAATGTAATGCTTATCTGCAAGGTATCTTCAGTTGGTCAGCACTTGATCCTCAGGAAATCCTGTTAAGCGAGGAAGAGAGCAAGCCTGGGCCCTGCACCTTTAAATTTTTGTCTTTTGAGGGAGAGGTCAGAATCTTAACCCATCAGAAGCATGCTGGGACAAACGCAGTGAGCTGCAGATGACCCGAAGGCTTGGATTCTGTGTATTAGAAGAACAAAGCAGAGTCAGTTGAGGAGATGAGAAAATATGGACCCTACAGCAGAGAAATAGGAAGAAGTATAAAGGGTCTGTGCTCCCCACCCTTGCACTGGATTGGCACAATTGGCAAGGGATTGAGGGGGACAATTTGTCATATTTTCATTTTATTCCTCTTATTTGCTCTTTGTATATATTCCATCTTGAATGAGTAAGAGGGTCACAGGCCAATGTTAAAAAGGACTCAAGTGAACATGGGTTCATCCCTCAATCAGTGGTATAGAAAGTCAATGTTCAGCCTCTTCCTAGTGAACAGGTCTGGGACAAGTATAACAGAAAGCAAAGCTGGGGGGTTAAATTGGGCAGATTTGATTTTGGGGTTTTGTAGTTTCATCTGACTTCATTTCTAAGCCTGTTAGAGTTTTCTGGCATGGGAAACTAGAAATATGTCTCAAAGATGTTGGAGTAAACAGAGGGACACCCTGTCCCAACTGTGTTTCTCACAGGAGGGTTAGCTGGAGCCTGTTGGACGTCTTCGGTTCCAATAGCTCTGCTAGGATCTTTCAACTTACCAAGCTCTGAGTTTGTTTCTCCTGGACTGGACTTAAAAACAAAACCTCAAAAAGCTGTGCAACACACTATTTGAAAATATGCACTGAGTCAAACGTAAACATCAAGCTGTCTTTTTATAAAGTACGAGCTTTATAAGATTGCCAAAATGGTTCTCTGTTGGTTTTAAAAATTGAAGTAGAAACCACTTAGGGTGAAAAATATTCCATGGAGGAAATTCTCAGATGTTGAAGTTCCAGGTTTACATCATAGAGGAGTCAATGTCTGTGGACAAGAGCCTCATGGCCAGGGCTGGGCCAGGTTGGAGCCTGGGAGGAGGACACAGTGAATAACCATTTGTTTCCAAGGAGCTACTAAATAACAATGGGAGTGTATGCTTAAGTTTGGCCAAAGTTTCCCAATTTCCAAGTCTCCCACACTTCTCATGTCACATACCCATTGCATATGTGATAGGCACAGTCACAAAGAGGAGCCACCTTTCGCTGTCATTACATCTGGACCAGAAAGTGAGGGTGGGGTGTGTGAAGGCCAAGGTCTCAAGGTGGCTTTGGAGAAGTGCTGTATTGTTTGATTCATTTGAGGAGACTTCAGGGTTAGTGCAGCCCTAGCAGTCCCCTTACCTTCTAGGTCCTCCTCTTCCTTCTGTCATACTCTCTCCTCCAATTATTTGTTTGGCTCTTAGACATGACTAGTGAACAAAAAACTTGCTGCTCTTAGGCCACGTCCGACGTGACGGTTCCTTCTCTACTGTATTGAGGACAGTACTAGGCTGGGTGAGGGGAGATGTTGCCTTCAGGATTTCCATAGTCTCATCTTAAGGATAGTTTCCTGGGCTGTGTTTGCAGGCTGACCCCAGAGCTTAGGGAACCAGGGCAGGGCTCTGTTGTTGGGTGCCATTGAGTCAATTCCTAATCATAGTGACCCCACATGACAGAGTAGAACTGCCCCATCTGGTTTTGTTGGGTGCAATCTTTACAGGAGCAGATCCCCAGGTCTCTCTCATGGAGCAGCTGGGTGAGTTTGAACCGCCAACCTTCTGGTTAGCAGTTGAGCTCTTAACTGTTATGCCACCAGAGCTCCTTTACAGTAATTTGCCAGAATAATTTTATGTCTGTTGCACATAACCATAAGTATTTGGGACCTTATATTTTTATTTTTATTGTATTTTACAAAAGAATTAGATGTAATGGGCTGGAACAAACAATGTTGTTGTTGTTACTTGCCGTTGAGTCGGACCTGACTCATAGCAACCCCTCCTTGGGTTTCTGAGGCAGTCACTATGCAAGTAGATTGCCCCATCTTCCTTCCGAGGAGTGGCTGGTGGGTTTGAACTGCTAGCCTTCTGGTTAGCGGTCAAGTGCCTTAGGCACTACACTACCACAGCCACTAGTATTCACTGATAGTCTGAGAGGCATTGAGCTGGCATTCCAGAGCAAACTGTGGTATCACGACTCTCATTTACCCTCATTCTACAGATTTCAAAGGTGAGGATCAACTTTTCTCTTTTACACTAACCCTCCTCCTTTTGTAATACTATGGTCATACTCTGAGATATAGCTCATTTGTGTTCCAGAAAATCAACTTTATGAGGCGTGTTTCCCGGGACCAATCTGGATTTTGCATGCCTCTTGAGTAACTGAGTTTGGCAAAAGGGGAATCACCATATGGTCACTGTCACAATGTCAAGTTGTGACCACCTCAGTGAACTCTTGGGTTACTAAGCTATGGTGGCAATAATCCTTAAATCTTATGCTTTATCACCATTTTTTTAAATTATGGGTTTAATTACATAACCTTGTGTATTATAAACTGAAAAGCAACAAAACCAACCCAAGGCTCAAAGAGAACAAGTAACTTGTCAAAGATCGTAGTCCAGAGAATTCTGGAACAGAATGCAAACCCAGGTTCATCTTTGCAGCCACATTACTTAGAATTTAAAGTCTTCTATATTATAGTGGAATTAAGCACTAGGAAGAAATTAAAGCCATGTGTAGGTGAAACCCAAGGCTCCAAGAAGGCTGCCTTTTTCTTTATGACATGGTTAAGGTGTGAAATATGATTTCGAAGGCACTGAGGGTGGAGAGCAAGCTATAAACAGTAGTATCTGCAAGGTTAGAGTGTGCATTTAGAAACATGCTCCTAAGTCAGGTGACACATTTATTGATTATTCTGGCCAAAGATCAACCTGCATAAATTTCACACCCTTTCCCCCCCAGCTTTCTGTTAAAAAGTACAGCTAGTTGTTGAGGCAGTGTTTTACATAGAATGGTTGGCTGGAAGTAAACAGGGATTGCATGCTTGTTCTTCTTTCCCGGCTTCTTTCTGAGATTCAGTTGTTTTCTAATCGATCATGTTGACAAGAAGAGAAAGAATAGAGCCACACACACCCTTGTTACAAAACCTTGTATTAATCATTTCCCTTCACTTTCAATATAACGTTGATATGAAATATAGCCATGATTCTTAGTTACATGGGAGGAAATGAGTAATAAATACATTGTAGCAAGTTTAAACCACAAGGGTGTTTCACTGGTAACAACATTTGAAAACTGTACACTTGCAAAGAACAGCATCTTCAAACATTAGTATATCTGTATATCAGTAAAGCTCTTACATGTAACAAACATGCTATTTCCATATATGACAAATTTTAAAAATGTGCATTGCTTGGCAACATGAACTAGGCAAAAATATTTCTTTGTTCACTAACTTTATACAGGAAAACAGGACAAAAGGCATGCATGTACAATAGGGATGCCTGCATGGGGCATGCAACAAAAGGAGGCCTCTGAAAAGTCAGCTTACATTAGGCATAAATACATGAGGGTTATATATTAATAAGGGAGGAAGTCTTCTGTTTGACATTATTAACATTCCTGTTTTCTTCTTATTCCTCCCAGAGGAATACACATTCACCTTTAAGTAAAGATAAAGGAATTACAAAAAAATAACACTCACTTTGCAAACATCTCTGATGACTTGTAAAAAAATCAACATTAGTGTTCTCACAGCCCATGTGCAAATGATCCTTCTGCAGGTCCTCCTTGTAACAGGCACACCCAAGGGCCTTGGTTTAGGCTGCTTCCCCGAACCCAAGCTGGAGCTGCCTGCTCCTCTAGAAGGTCCATGAGACTGGGGTTCGCCTTTCCTCCCGCTGCTGCCCTACGCCTTCAGCCCAGCGCAGACTCCCAGCCCCGGCTCTTGGTGGGATCCTGACTGGCTGGAGAATGCAGATCTATGAACCTTGCCCCGGAAGGCACTACAAGAGGTGCAGAAGAACAGAGGACTCAGGGGAGGCTCCCATTCCAGAAAAGGCAGCCAATGACACCTCAAAAGAAAACCTCGTTTCCCTCAGTGTCTCTTCAAACGAATGAGAGAGGGGGACCAGCTGTAGCTCCAATCCTGGGAACCCAAAAGGGGCCATCAATGCCCAGGATTGGAGAGCTTAGTGCCAACAGTCACCCTGGGCAGGGAGACCTAGCATCATCTATTTTGCCTGCTGGCCCTCATTGAAAAAAGCAAAACTCAAAAGCGCGCACGTGTGTGTGTGTGTGTGTGTGTGTGTGTAGGGGGGGAACAGATCAGCAGCAATGTTTCATTTCTTGTACACAGTTCATGTGTTTCTTCCTACTGTTTCTGGTAAGAAACCACTATGAATAAAAAGCACCAATAAAACGTCATACTTGATAACAATATTGTAGACACTACTGTCCCTGGGACAGTGTAGAGATGCCAAATACACACAGCTTAAATCAGAACAAGGAAAAAAAAAAACAACAAAAAGTAAAAAAAAAAACATCATGTAGTGAAATTTTTACTCTGATATTTTTAAGTCATTTACTATTTACTGAATACAAAACAGTTGCATTTGGGGGGTCAATGTGTGAATATAAAACAAGGCACTGCCACTTTATTCCTACATCTCCAACTTCACAGCCTCATGCATGCAAAAGTTTGATTCCTCCATAAATAGACTTCTTCTGTGGTGGGTTTTTAAATAGAGCAATATACCTGCAGTCAACACAGGACTCAAAACAGGGCAGGGACAGGCTCCTAAAACTGATCAGAACACTCAACTCAAACCAACAAAACGCTAACAGCAAAACACAACTAAGTAGATAAATCTATACACAGTCAATAAAAAATAAGCTTTTCTTTTTTTAAAAAAAGAATTATGTTGTCGTTAATAACAGACTTTATCATGGTTACCAGCCATAGCAAGTTAATAAGTAACATATCCAAAATAATATCTCTAATAATCAGATAACCATTGTTTCTATATTCAGTGAAGGAATAAATAGAAATTCAGATTTGCAAATACTTTAAGGTCTTCTTCCTTTTAAAGGATTCATGCTAATGTGATTGTGTTCACAATCTGTTTTCTGAACGAGTCTTATGGGTACACAAGTTCAGGTGCAGCAGAGCCCAACGCTTTCTCGTTTCTCAACGAGCTGTGCAATCCATCGTTTCTCCTCTTCTGTATTAACTTCCTTAGCATCCAAAAATCACATTCCCAAACCCATCTAGTCTTACTTTTGGCCTTCAATATCTTTGACCTGTTCTTTCCGCCTTACATGTCTGTGATCATCCATCCCAACAAACCCCCTAAATAACCCTAAACTTGTTAGGAAAGGGGTGGGGAGGAAGAATGGTAATGGCACTTGGTTAAAAAAAAAAAAAAAAGTCAACTAAGAAACACTGCCTCTTTCTGCACATGGATTTGCTTCTTTAGAATTTCAGTCACCCAAGGAGAGGCCTGTCCTCTTTTTGATGTGATGCATGAAAATGGACTGAGAGAGGCCTTCTTTGCTGGCTAAGGCTCTACAGTGAAGATTCTCACCTCTTTGCGTTGCAAGAGGATTTCAGAGGCTTGTTACAATGTCCCAGGCTGAGTTGGGTGTACATTTTTAATCTTGAATGTAAAAAGAAAGATGTTTGGATTTCATTAAGGCCTTTTAAACCTATACTTGAATTTTTTTTTTTTTTTT
>NW_006921801.1:3500535-3508205 GCF_000298275.1 Orycteropus afer afer | reverse complement strand
TTAAAAAAAAAAAAAAAAAGGCATCAGATTCACCCATTTAATAAACAGGTCTAATGCTGTCTCCCTGATCTCGCCTCTGGCTAAACATCCCCACCATCATTTACACAACTCAGTTTTCCTGTGCAGAGCACAACTCCAATTTGATTTCTTCTAATACCCTCCACTACATCATATCCCCAAACATTGTCTTTCTTGCCCTTAAGAGATGAAGCTATTACTTGGTGGTACCATAGTACATAAATCTTTCACTGGGTTAATGACCTTTTTTTCTTTCCCTCCCCTCTGTGTAAATGGGGAGACCAACCAACACGATGGCAAATCCCTGACTTATTCTGCATGGACAGAACTGTTGTTTCCGTCACGAAGTTCACCTTTCCTACATCCTCTTTCAGTGCCCACCTGGGAGTGGGGCTGGCCCACATGGGCCGATCGCCTCCCTGCACTCTCTCACACTTGCCGACTGACCGTTCACACATTCTTTCTGGGCCTTTCTCTCCTCCTCTTCCTCAGCAGTGACCAGTGAAGGGGATGCAGCCCCAGGCACAACCTGCGAGCACCTCCACTGTGAGCCATAATTTGATTCTCTGGGTAAATGGCCTCTCATCAAAGGAAAATGTCTGCTCCTGCCTTTTCTCCATCAGTGGAACTCACACCCAGTTTTGTGTATGTGGAACAAGGCTGAGGGTGAAAGAGGACTAAACCCCATGGGGGGTGGGGGCAGGAAGAGAAGTCTCTAGGTGAGAAGCAAATCCAGCACAGAAAGTGGTAGCAGGATTCTCTCAGAATCTCTGGGCCACCTGAGAACAAACCCATCACCAACCACCTGGTGCCACCCTTGAGTGTTGCTCTGCCCACTCTGGCCACATTCTTGTCTTTCCAACCCACCCACACACTCCTCCCACCTAAAGGTGCCAGACGGACAACTCAGGCCTACATGACTGCATCCATCTTCCCAAGAAGCAGAGCTTGGCAGCCGTTCTAACAGACAACCTGCTGCTATTATAAAAATAGAGGAGACAAATGAATCCATATTAACAAGTCCTTTACAAAAGCAATAGTATGAAGAGACGTTTTACCCAAACTCTTTACACATCATGTACCCTTTTAAAATTGTTCTGTAAACAATACACAAACCAAAGTTTGTCTGAAATTTCATCGGAGGGAATCTTTTCCTTCTTGCCCCATTGCCATGTGGCCCTCTCCTGCAGTTCTGTTTCAAGCAGCGGCCTCAGGGAGATCCAATCAGTGGGAGATAGAAAGAGGTGAACCTCCATCTTGCTTTTGGTCACATGTATCCATGATATCCTTCTGTGGCATGACTTTCAAGGCTGACCTACACATTTTTCCTCCATGTTCTTGCTGTGCCTGGACACATTAGAGCAAATATCACTCACAGTGTCATTGTCTGTGACAATGACAGGCTTTCTGAGAAGGGTCCCAGGGACTGGGGCTTCTCCCTCCTTTCTCTCTCTTGCACTCTTTCATAGCGATATATATATATATTTAAATTCCATCTAAAGGGTTACTTGTACCCCCTTCTCTTGACCTCCTCCCCATCCTATGTTTCCCTAGAGACCCTTTCCCACCCCACACACCAAACCATCCCATGACAGAAAGAAATGACAAAATAACCAATCCCAGGTCTACTGATATGTTTACAAGGACGACCTACACTCTCACAAAATCAAAATGGGAGAGGGACCAGGAAAAAAAAGGCTGCTGAGGATCTTGGAGGATTCTGTGCAGCCCTCAAGATGGCTGACACTGGACCCGCAGCAGTCGGTCTCACGGCCAGCGCTGCCACTCTCACCGTCAGCTTCTAGATTGTGGAGGTCCGGTCGACGCCATCTGGGAGAGAAAAGAAGCACGCAATGGACGCAGGTGAGCAAGACAACGCCATTCATGCCCACCTACCTCTATGCAGACTGGGCCTCCCAGTCTCTGAGGATGGATAAACGCTACATTCATTCATTCATTCATTTGATTATTCATTCTTTCACATACCCACGCACTCAGCATCCAAGGAAGAACGATTTTTGCCAGGAGTCAAACTGAGCCTGGGATCACAAGGAAAAGACCTACTTCTCACCTTTCAGGTACTCACAGTCCATGTAGGACACAGAACACGTAAACAGACAATGACACCGTGAGTAATAATTGCACTAACGTGTCCAGGCACGTAAGAACATGGAGGAAGAAATGTGTCGGTCAGCCTTGAAAGTCAAGGACAGTTTCACAGAGACGCACAATGACTTTTTTAGAGGATGCTGGTAGCAGAAGAGTTTGCCAAGCAAAGAGGAGGCAGGCATGGATGGAGGAGAGAAGAATATACAGCTTGAGTAAAGGCATGGACATAGGTCATTGCATGGTGGGTGTGGGACAGGCCAAAGGTTTAGCGTGAAGGATGGGGGGATGGGGGAATGGCAGGAGGGGCAGCTGAAAAGCCAGGCAGGGCCTGCAACAGACATATGAGTGGGCCTGTCTAGCTCACAACCCTTTCTTTGGAAGCATCTCTCTCTCAGCCCGAGTCCCTGATTAAAATCTGGGAAGCAGGTGGCTGTAACTGCTGGTTCAGGCCAGAGGGGTGCATCTGGCCTGAACTGACCCGGATTCTTTATCTTGAGAATCTGATCGGAGGTAGAGAACCATAGTTATATGCTGTGGGCAGTTAGAGCTGAAAGATTTTGTGGAAGTAGAGAGTGCTGAGAGGCTCAGAGATATGCCAAGTCTACTTTCTGGGGAATCGGAGAACCCAGGCTGAAGAGCAAGTGGAAAACACACACATCAGAGATGAGAACACGAGTGAAGCAGATAGTGGAAGGAACTGACAACTGCCTGACGCTTTTTGTTGTCTGCTTATGCATGGGTTCCCGGAGCATCCCCAAGCCAGACGTAGGGGCCCTATGTGCTATGAATAGAAGCCTGGACGTAGGTGATGGGGAATCATAAACAGTGAGTCACCAGATGTGATTTGAGAATGGTTCCTCTGGAAGCTGTGTCACATGACCTGAAGAAGGGTGAGACTAGCTGCAGGAGGATCCTTTAGGAGGTTGCTACGACAGTCGATGTCCAAGCTGACAAGGCCCTTAACTAATGAGCACAGAGGGGCAAAGATTAGCCATCTTTAGGAGATAGAAATGACTATGTTCCATGTTGTTGTTGTTTGCCATCGAGTCGGCCCCGACTCATAGCGACCCCTCCTTGGGTTTCCGAGGCAGCATCACTACGGAAGTAGGAATGCCCAACCTTCCTTCCGAGGAGTGGCTGGTGGGTTTGAACCGCCAGCCTTCTGGTTAGCAGTCAAGTGCCTTAGCTCAACAAATAAGGGTGACCATTAAATAAATGTCTCCCTCGTTTCAGCGACATCCCAAATGTCAGCAAATGTGCCCAGTCCCTGACGTCACAAACCTGGTCTACCAGATGGAGCATCTGGATTCACTAGGCAGAACTCAGGTGTGAGAGCAGAGTGACAGAGTGTCGCAGGGAAAGCTGGAGGACCTAAGGGACACGGAAGACACTGAGTCCACTGCAGGGGCCTCCTGGCCTCCTCAGGAGTGGGACTAGGCTGCTGTCATTGCCAGCAGGGACTTAGGAGAATTTTTTTTTTTTTTAATTGAGATAATTGTAGGCTTACATGCAGTTGTAAGAAATAATACAAAGAAATCCCTTATATACGTCACCCAGTTTCCCCCAATGGAAACATTTTGCAAAGCTATAGTATAATGTCACAATCAGGATACTGACATTGATACAATTCACCAATCAGATTTCCCCAACTGTACTTGTACTCATGTGGATACATATGTATATGTGTATTAAGTTCTACACAACTGTTGGAGGAGACTGAGAGCAGAGATGTCAGCATAGACGGATAGACCCCTGGAGGGCCGGGGACCAGCTATGCTAGAATGGTCTTCCTGGGATATGGTGTCCCAGGAATCTGCACACCCTCCTGCTCCCTTCCTGAGATGGAAGCAGAGACTTCTTTGCTTGGCTTTGCTTTCTTCTCCCCACTCATTCGCCCCCCTGTAAAATGACTTAATCCATTGGCATGTGTCCCCAGGCAAGGTCATCTTCCTTGACATCTGGAAGGGGCCGGCCAGTAGAGCAGTGCTGTCACAGTGGGAGGGCACACTGCGACTGTGACCAACTAGGCCACCCTGAACTCCATTTGTATTCTCTGTTCTGGAAACTGCTTACACGGCTTCCCACCAGCAGGGATTTACTGAGAAAAAACACGGCAATAAAAAGGCTTAGGAGATTAACGAGATGAAAACATTAGCAAAAAACACCAGTTCCAAAAGGTTTTCTGTAAAAATGGAAGGACAGGCTGAAAAATGAAGTCTTTTCAATGAAAACCTCCCTTTAATAAAGAGTGTTTGGTGTTAACGATAATGCTAGTGCTTAGCCGTTTGATAAGTACTTCCAACATGCCAGTTCTCTGACATCAATCAAGCCCTGGGGAAAGGTCAGTTCTCCTTGCTGACTCTCAGAGAGCTTGGCCTCCAGCCCTCAGAGCTTCACTTCCAGATCTGACCTCTGCAGGCACCAGCTCTGGGGTCTCTCTTCCCAGCTGTTTTCTATTTTGGCCCCACACAGGCCCTCATCACTTTTTAAAAAATTTATTCTAAATTGAGATATAATAATTCACATATCATAAATTTTACCCTTCTAAAGTGGTGGCATAGTGCCTAAGGCATTTTACAGCTAACCAGAAGGTTGGCAGTTCAAACCAACCAGCCACTCCTTGGAAGGAAAGTTGGGCAATCTAATTCCATAGTGATACCGCCTCGGAAACCCAAGGAAGGGTCACTATGAGTTGGAGCTGACTTGATGGCAATGAGTTTGGTTTTTGGTTTGGTAAAGTGTACAGTTCTGTAGTATATTCACAGTTACATAACCTCTCCCCCCTCCCAAAAAATCTATTTGTTTTAAATGGCTGCCATCAAATCGACTCTAAGTCATGGCGACCCCACGTGTGTCAGAGTAGAACTGTGCTCCATGGGGTTGTCAATGGCTAATGTTTTAGACCTCAGGGCTTTATTTGGAAGGCTCTCTGGGCGGACTGGAACCACCAAGCTTTTGGTTAGCAGCAAGTGCGCTGACCATTTGCTATACCTGGGGATGCAGCCAGCACCATGATCTAATTCAGAACATCTCTATCACCTCAAAAAGAAACCTGGTCCCTGTCAGCAGTCACTCACTACCCCCTCCTGCCTTTCCCCACCCCCTGCCACCACCCTGGCAACCAGTAGTCTGTTTTCTGTCTCTGTGGATTTGCCAACTCTGGATATTTCATATGAATGGAATCATATAATATGTGGCCTTTTGTGGCTGGCTTCTTTCACTTAGATGTTTTCAGGGTCCATCCATGTTGTAGCATAGGTTACTCTTCCATTCCTTCTTATGACTGACTAATATTCTATTAAGGAGCTCTGGTGGTGTACTGGCACAGTGCTTAAGGCATCTGACTGCTAACCAGAAGGCTGGCAGTTCAAACCCACCAGCCACTCCTCGGAAGGAAGGTTGGGCAATCTACTTTGGTAGTGCTATCACCTTGGAAACCCAAGGAGGGGTTGCTATGAGTTGGATCCAACTCGATGGCAGTGTGTTTGGTTTTTTGGTCTGGTTATACCACATTTTGCTTAACTATTCATCAGCTGATGGACATTTGGGTTATTTTCCATCACTTCTTAGGGGTCAATAGGTGCTGCTGACCCAGTATCCTCAGCCAGGTGGAGAACCAGAAGCAGCAGGGAAGGAGCAGTGATGCTGAGCTTCCAGGATTTGAATGGCCAAGGGAGAGCAGTGATTTGCAGCTCACAGAAGAATCTGTGTCTTTCTACCAAGGGTTTGGTCAGATCTGAAGGCCTGGTCATCAGAGCAGTCCTTCTGCTCCCTCCTGGTCTAAATGGAGGCTCTCTGTGAGCGCCCTGGCACAGTCAGGCAGCTGTAGCCCTGGCCCTCCACTCTGCTTCATACAGAGCCTTTATCCATCTCATAGTTGGTATCAGGGTAAGATTGCGTTGCAGACTCTGCAAGTCCAAAACCCACCTGCATGGTAGCTGATGGCAGCCTTGCCACTGGAAGATAGCGCACATATGGCTCTAGGTGTGCTCATGGCCTATCTCCAGGGTGGGGGAAGTGCCCAAAGATTGGAGAGGGTGCTGGGAAGCCTCAGAGGAGGTGTCTCTGGATCTCTGTGACTCAGAGCCTCCCAGCAAGCTGGCAGAAAGGGGCAGACAACTCTTCTCTTGTCTGCCAGATAACTGCAGGGGTAGTGCTGAGTCCAGGCCCGAGAAAACTGCCTGTGGTACCAGGTGGAAGCAGGAGGCCTCCCAGGCCATGTGACACAGCAGGGCTTCAGACTGGACCAAGCAGATGGCGGGAAGACAGAGTGCCTTCTGTGAGCTCGTCCCATGGCTGCAGCCCAGCCCTATTATTGCCATGGGTGAGGCAGGCAGTGGGCCACGGGTCTATGAGGCTGCAAGGGACACCTCAGACTGCTTGGGGCTCCAAGCATTATGGAAGCAGTTTGGAACAGGGCAATGTAAAAACAAGCAGGGTTTTTTGTTTCAAAAAGTCTATTTTTAGCAGAAGTTGGAATATGCTTGGACCAGACTGGGGGATCTAGTGGTGAGAAGGAAAGGCTCCAATGCTGGGGGCATATTCCCACTAAAAGCCACATTGTGTGTTCCTGGCCCCTCCAGTGCCTGACATTTGGCTGGGATGACTGTCCTTGTGTGATTCTGGTGTGCTTTGGAGGAAGAGGGACAGCTTTGGTCTCCAGGTCCCTGACTCACCTCCCAGAAAGGGAGGAGGAGCCAGCTTGCCTAAGCTGCTGCTAGTGCAGCTTGATGAGGGTACCTGGAGGCCACACTTTCCCCCATCCCCTGCTTACTCCTCTTTACACCCTACCCATTCCCCTGAGCATATGGCCAGGAGGTGTTCCGGGGTGTGGTAACAGACACATGCAGGAAGGACACACTCACCTCCCAGGGCGTGTTCGGTCATACTGAGGCACAAGGACTCCAGCCTGTTGTTGATGTCAGGTTCAGTCACAGGAAGCTGGAACTCTGCGGGGGACAAAGGGGTAAGTTAGTAACAGGGACTCTAAAGACAAGGAGAAAGTATGCACGGTGCCACATGCCCCTCACATGGCAGCTTTGGGGACGAAGGTTTAGTGTGCCTCCCTGGGAAGGACTCAGGGGACTGTCACCGAGGGCAAGTGATGCACAGATACAATCAACCTCTAAGGCCTGGTGCACACACAGAGTCCACTGTGAACACGGCACTGGCAGGAAACAGGTGACTAAAAATAGCTGGCCCAAGCCACAGTTTGTTGCTCCTCTGCTCACAACCCTCCATCGGCTTCCCACCAGAATAAAAGCCAAATCCATGCCATGGTCATGGGATCGCCAGAAGTTGGAATCCACTAAGATGGCAAGGGGAAGGAGAGCTAGAAAAAAACCCTAGAGGAAATGCCAGCAATGGACATGTGCCCAATGCCTGGGAATTCCAACATTAACACTGTCTTTATAGGTGACCCTTCACTTCTTTGGGACTTGGCTCTTCTACCTGTCAAAAGGGGGGATGATACAGTCTGTGGCCCAAACTTCAGGTCATTTCCTTATTCCTTTGTATCTCCACCAGGGGGCATATGAAGAGAC
>NW_006921801.1:3485660-3500435 GCF_000298275.1 Orycteropus afer afer | reverse complement strand
AATAAAAATGAGGTTGGCAGTTTGGTGTGATAAGAAATTGAAACCAAGGGCTAAACCAAAGTATTTGTTTTTCTTGATTAGTTTCTTTGCAATCTGTCCCTATTACCAGCTAATTCAGAGGTAGATGTCACTTCTGTTATTTAAAATTCTCAAAGACAAAGTTGGTAAAATGGATAAATATGAAAAGCACCAGGAGCAGATAGTGTTCTTTCTGTCCCAAGTTCTACTACTGATGGTTTTGGAAGACACCTGTGCCAACTCATGAATATGGAAACTGAACAAGATTCCAGGGAAGCCAGGAGACTGAGAGGATGACAGGACGGACTCCTTTTCCTTCTTGTCCTCCCCCCCACTAGTTGCTCTCAGAGTTGGGTCAGACAATTAGACAATCCCAAAGGGAAGAGTATTTTAGTATTTTTATCCATTCATGTGAAAATCACATGCATGCAAAAATCAGCAGCCTTCAGGGTGTGAAATCTATAAAATAGAAACACAATTTTATACATAGCCAGTTAGCAAATATGAAAAAGAAAAAAAAAAAAAAAAAAAAACAGCAACCCAGCAATTATAGCCTTCCATATGCTCATTGTAAAATTTAGTTTACTCTCTAGCGCTCCCCTTTAAACAAACACTGTGGAGAGATTTGGATAAATAAAGATGCTCGACATTTGGAGACAAGTGTTTCAGCTGCAGGATTTCTTGCCAACACACAGCAAAATGCCATTTTCCAAGCCGAGGATTGCGTGTTCCAAGAAGGGAGCTGAGAAATGCAGGGCTTTCCGCTCCAGAGCTCCAAACCTTAGTGGCTGCTCTTTTAGGTTGAAAGTTGGCTGGTTGGCTTTTCCTCCCCCAACTTCTCACTCTGCTGCCTTGAGGAGCTGTGAAGATGGTCGCACAACCCCTTGCCACTCCGAGAGTGGCTCTGGAAAATTCTAAGTCTTGCTAGAAGCCCATATGTTCAAACCGTAGAGTTTCCTAATAGTGTGACTTTTTAATTGTGTAGTCGATAAAAACAGTTCCATGGCATCTCGCCACACTCACAAGGCAGACGGGAGACCAGTTGGGTGGATAACAGCTTCCATCTCAGGCTAGAAACCCTCAGCCACCTGTCAGCAGGTGGGCAGAGCTCTCATCAAAGGCCCAGGGGGCAGTTGGGCAGCTCCTACTCCACTAGCCCACATTAATCATCAGGGCCCATTCTTGCTGTGGCTTCTGCTAACCCTAAGGTAACATTGCTTCCAGCATCACCGTAACAAACAAGCCACCAGAGTACGACAAACTGACAGATGGGAGGTGGTCAGAAGAACAAACAAACAAATCAGAGAAGAAATACAGCCAGACTGCTCCTTAGAAGCAAGGATGGCGAGACTTTGAGTTGGTTATTTTGGACACGTCATCAAGAAAGACTAATCACCAGAAAAGGACATCATTGTTGTTAAAGTAGAGGGCCAGTGAAAATGAAGAATATTGTCCATGAGATGGATTAACACAATAGCCAAAGCAATGGGCTCAAACATAGCCAACGATTGTGCATTATGGGCAACGCTTCATTCCGGTACCCATAAGATCGTTCTGAGTTGGAGCCAACTCAACGGCACCTAACAACAACACAACAAAGCTAAAGGCTTGTCTCAATTATGCTGGGCCCCTACTATAACCGCCCAGGAACAATGCCACTGAGAATCCTCAATAAGGCAACAAGGAAAGGACTCTCCCTAACTGTTCTTGCCCCAAGTAGGCCTATTTTTTCAGCTCAGATTACATCTCTGAATACTAGGAATTCTTCTTTCCCACATTGTTAGGCTATGAGTGTCATGCTCCCAGGTATGTAGCATTCTAAAGGCCCTGAAGAATTCCATTCATGAGCTGGCACATAGGGAAGGTTTGTGAACAGATATGTCACAATATGAAATGCTGCCATGTAAGGCGCCACCTAACTCATCCCACATCCAGGCAGTCCAGTGCCAAGGGCAGTTTGCATATGGCTTTATGCAAGGGAAAGACGAGTTCCCCAGAATGCAGCTCTGTGAGGCTGCCCAGCCTCCTTCCTCCTGTGATTTTCCTTTGAAGCCGGCTCTCAACTCCTCTGTCCATTTTCATCAGACCCGCAGGTGGCAAGACGCTCCATCACCTCCCAGCATGGCACCAGAGCTGCTCCAAGATCCTCTTGGACTGGACCCAAGGGTGGCTGAGCCTGGGTTAGCAGGAACAGAGCTGCTTCCAAAATAAATTATCATTTTCCAAGCAGTTTCCAAACAATTTTCCAGTTGGGAAAACACACCCTGCTTTTGCGATGAACATGACTACTCTCACCCAGACCACACTTATTTTGAGCTCAAGTCACCACCCTGGTGAGTGTATGAGACCTTGTTCCTGGACTTTGGGAGGCCCATGTTAGTGGTTCCTACTTACCCCAGAGGCCAGGAAGAGCAAAAACCACCCAACGGCTCTTCTGGTTAGTTATGGAAAACATCTAAAGCCAGTCCATGTGGAAGTAAGCTCAAAACAACCCCTACAATGGTCTGCAAGAGGCCTGAGGATTTAGGTAGACCCAGGAGAGAATAAAGCTTCTTGCAAATCTGAGCATGTGGACTGATCAATTAATACACCACTTGGAGGCTGGGTCTATCCTTGTCTTTTTTATATTCTTTGGAGACACTTAAAGCCCTCCATCATTTTAACAGAATTATTTTAAGTTTATAGAATCAAAGTATTCTCATCATGAGACTATATCCTTGTCTTCAAGATCTACCCATATGGTTTAAGATGGGTACTTTGAAGAACTCAAATGGCCAGGAGGAAAACCTTATAATGCACTACACACAGTCTTCTGAGTAGCTAATGCTGGGTTGGTCACACATCTCTATTCCATTATGCATTCACCATTACTCCTGCTCAACAAAGATGAAGCCATTTTCTGCCTTTGTTATACGATCCTTATAGCCTAGTCCTATTCCCAGCCAACTGAAAAACAGACCCATTGCCAACGAGTTGATTCCGACTCACAGCAACCCTATAGGACAGGGTAGAATTGCCTCCTAGGGTTTCCAAGGCTGTAATCTTTACAGAAGCAGACTGCCACATCTTTCTCCTGTGGAGTGGCTGGTGGGTTTGAACTGCTAACCTTTTGTTAGCAGCTGAGCACTTAACCACTGTGTCACCAGGAATCCTACTACCCTCAGCCACAACACCCTAAAAGTCTCCATGGCTAATCAGGTTGTGCTGTGTTGAGGGGAAAGGCTGGTGCACGGAGAAAATGTGCCTGACTGATCTGTAAGAGATCCTGTCTTTCTAGGACAAGCCTTCATCTGGGCCTGGCTGTGGTGGTTAGAGGGGCTCTCCCTGGTGAAGGAGCTGCCTCTTAGTGAAGAAAGAAACACGACCGTGTGACTTGTGGTCTTGAAAACCAGCATTTGAGCTGTAATGACTGGGGATGCACTTGGAGCCCTGGGCAAAGGCTCAGGAGGAGCAACCCTGTGTCTGTGACTGAGACTTTCTGTAGCTTCCTTTCCCTTCAGTGAGGGATCCTGGGCTGTGGCTCTGTCTTCACTTATCCTCAATGACACGTCCCAGAAGAGCTATGTGCTGAAGTGCTGAAGTGCCGGGCAGGGCTTAGGAGTGGCTCCTGCCAAGTGTACCCCAGTTTATTTGCAGTCAGGAAACATGGAGTAGCCTCGTCTCCATGTCTTGGCCATCATTAGAAACGCTGTGGTTTAGTAGCACCTTTGCTGGGGGTGGGTTTGTGTTGCCTGGAGGAGAGGCTAATTAAGAAAAAGAGAGTCCCAAGGGTTCTCCGAGTTCTAAATTCAGTATGCAAAACACATGATCTAGAGATTTGCATGTAACTACCAGGAAAACTGAAAACAAACTGCTCTAAGTGGCTGCCTCTGAGACATGGGACAAGGGAACGGGGAGCAGAGGGCAGGGGGACGGGCCCTTCTCTTTCCATGCCCTGATGCATTATTTGATTCTTTGATCTGGAAACAACAGGCTTTCTGTGAAGAGGGTAGAAGGCTCTCGGGTTTATAGGAACCCTGCACATGAGCCGGCCACCCAGCACCACTATAAAACCTGAGTGGGAAACAAAGGTGCAGTTGGAGAATCGGCATCAAGAGACCCAAATGGTCCTCCCCTAGGTCTCAAGGGTTGGCCTGCTCTTCCCAGTACAGATGGGAACAAAGAAGAGGATTGAAGATTTGGAAAAGAGCTAAAGGAAAGACAGATGGAGAAAATCCAGAAGTTAGAAGAATATCAAGAGTTCCAGAAGAGTTATCAACTATGCCAGGCCTGCTGGGAGCCAGCAAGACAGCTGGGCTCATTCAGGGGCTGAGGCCCAGCTGAAATATTCATTCAAGAAGGTGAAAGAGCAATTCGTCCCAGTGAGTCTTCAAGTCTTGTCCAGGTCCTCTCTTGTCAGGAATGAATTATACATAATTCTGTGAAAAAGTACAGGATGGAACTAAATGATCCAGGGAGAAGGCCTTCACAAGCCCCCCTAATTTTTATCAAGTATTTCTTCCCAGGAAGGAAAATAGCTACAAGTGTCAAATGGAGAAAGGAGCTTTAAGACAAAAATAAGCAAATGGGATGCATTCTAGGAGCCAAAGAGCACTTTTAACAGACATCAGGACCTTGTGGATGTTACTTTCTTCCTCTGGCTGACTTTTCCTGGAGCAGTGGCTTCCTCCTCACCAGACTTCCCACTTCCAGCCTGCCTCCTCTTCACTCCTGTAAGCATTCCCGCCTGATCTGCTGGCAATCTTTCACTGAACCTGGCTGAGAGCTACCAAAGTCCAAGCTCCTCAGCCCCGTATTCATAGTTCTCTGTGATCTGCCTGTAATCTAGATAGCAACCTGGGTCTTCTCTCTACCACAGCTAGATCCTTCAGCCTGCCCATGGCTTTCTGGACACACAAGGACACCTTGTCTTTTCAGTCTTGCATCTGTGGTCCCTTCTACCTATAACTCTGCCTCCTCTCCTCCCACTTCTGTCCTCTGAGACTCAGCTCCAATCCCACAAAGTGTTCTTTTCCACCTCAGCCTACAGGGACATTTCCCTTCCTTGCATTGCAAGGATTTCTGCTGCCTAGGGTGGTTATTTTCCGACATGCACAACACATCTAGAGGGTCATCTAGATAGGTGCAGTAATTGCTCACATGGTTTGTATTCCTCTTGGAGCCTAGGTCACTGCCTGCACACAGTAAGGGTTCAAGTATTTTGTTGGCCATGCAGAATTCTGGCTACTCTGTTTCAAGAGGCATGGTGGAAGGTGAAATTGCCATGAAGTGGGGCACAAAATGACAACAACAATAACGGTTGCCATAGAGTCAATGGTGACCCTTGACTGTCAGAGAAGCACTGTGCCTCATAGGGCTTTCAGTGGCTGATTTGTGGAGTAGATTGTCAGGCCTTTCTTCTGAGGTGCCTCTGGGGGGACTCAAACCTCCAGCCGTTTGGTTAGCAGCTGACACATTAACTGTTTGCACCACCCAGGGCCTTCTGAAATGCCGCTGGTGGGTTTGAACTGCTGACCTTGTGGTTAGCAGCCGAATGCCTTATCCACTAAGCCAGAACTCCTTGAAGTGTGCCAAGGTGCAATTTAATCAAGCAAAGGGAAGATGGCTGGTCCAATAGTCATCCAAGACAATCCCCAGCCAGGGGAAAAGGTCTCTCCGCATCAACACGGCTGCTTTCTTTCTCTGTCTCACTCTCAGTCTCTCTCCACACACAAACCATACATATGCACTACACATGGAACCCCTTCCCTCCCCCGTCCCCAAACCCTCCAGTGATGTCTCTGCTTTAATCACTCTAGAAATAGGACTAGTATCAAAAATATCCCCCGTCAGATTGCAAACGACTCTGGGGCTACATGGGCTGGCTCTCAGCCAACCAGCCGCTATTCATGCTGGCAAGGCACGGTTTAAAAAAGGAAATGAGCTCAAGAGAATGCTCAGTGAGAGTCGAGGCTAAGCACTGTCGTGCTGAGTTCACCGGAGCATCTATTTTGGAGTCCTGGCCTTCCATTCCGTCCAGGGGACAAGCAAGTGAGAGATCAAGCGCAGCCCCTACCTGGTTGCTGGAACACCAGCATGTTCTGTGGAGAAGTGTGCACGGGCAGCGAGCGGGTCCTTTGCACTGAGCTGTGGGTTCGGCTTGGCATGCTGTTGCTGCCCCCCGGGTTGGCAAACCAGAGGTTCTAGTGAGAAATGCAAAAGGCCTGTTAGCCCGGACAGCCTGGGAGGGTGTCCAGCCAGAATTCAGGCAGGGAGAAATATCAGAGAACTCTCTGGTAACTTCTGGAAAAAGGCTTTAGGGCAAGCACTCCCCATCTGCATATTTGTAGAGAGAGGGCGTGGATTCCATTAATTGTATTTTTGTACCCCCCCCCTTCCGCCCCTCCACCTCAGGCTGCTCTCCAAGCCTCAGCTTTATTCTGGACTCCTCTCTCCTTCACTGTCTTCAAAACTTTCTCTATCCCTTTCCTTGTCTTTGCTTTTCCTGTCACTTTCCGAGGAAAGGGAGGACTTCTGTAAATGTTTGCAACAAAGAGCGCAAACTATTTCAAGGCTCTCATTTAATTTTCTTTTTGAGAGTCCAACAATTTACTCCAAAGGGAGGGGGAAAAGGAATCTCTGCTCTCAGCTGGTAACAAACTAGTACAACTCAGCTGATGTGTTATTGGGGCACCACATGTGTTGTAGCAGTTACCTCCTCTTGAAGTGACCTAGGGGGGACCTGAGGGGTTGGGACAGTGTCAGCTAAGTGGTAGGCTTTCTGATTTATGTGCTGCTTCCCCCAGGAGTAAATCCTACTGAGCTTGCCTGAAGCCATTTTCCTGTTTTAAAATTAATCCTTCATCCCTAGTTTTTTTTAAAAAAGAGAATGCAGAATCTTAGGCCCATCTGTGTCCCTCATAAAGCCAGGGCCTGTAGGTAGAAGGCACTGGGGTAGGGTAGGTTAGAGGGGTGAGAAGCAGGGACAGAGCAACTGGTCTTAACTGGCTGAGGAAGTTTTACTTCTCCCTGCCACTAGCCTCTCAAGCTCCCTCCTGCCATTCTCCACTACAGCTGGAACTGTGAGGGAGGAGTTATTTTGCCACAGATAAACACCTAAAGAAAGGTGTCCTCCTCAGTAATGCTGTGGGTTCCTCTGGAACCCAGATTTGGGAGGTGGTTAGGTCTGCTGGGGCAGGTCAAGGATCAAAGTCAAAAAAAGAAATAGGTCTTGCATTTCTCCCTAAAGGTCTTCAGGCACAGGGTCCCCAAGGTTGAAGTGGTCCCCAGGGCATCCAAAGCAAGTCTCCATGAGGCCAGGAGTAGCTGTGGGACTGTACCTCCCAGAGGAACAGTGCTGACAAGCCTGGTGGACAACTGTCTCTCTGGGTGCTCCATGACACCCTACCCCCTACTCATCTGTGGTAAGGGAAGCCCTGAGCTTGGCTGGCCCTCCTTTCTCCCTGGGGCAGAACAAACCTGTCTTCCTTGTTTCATGATGGTGGGGTTGGCTGTGGTGTTGCGCTGGTTGGAACTGACGAATCCACTGGTGCCTAAGAGGCCGAGCCGGGCGGAAGGGATATTCCGAGAGGGGATCTGGTACTGGCGCGGGTTCCGTCTTCCCATGCCGCTGCCCACAGAGCCGGCTGTTGGGAGGGAATTGGACTGCCCAAAGCCACGGCTGTGAGAGTGAACAGAGAAAGGACCAAGAGATCATCAACCACTTGTCAGCCCTTCCCAAGTCCCAGGCTGTCAGGGGAATGCCTCTTTAGGGTCTGCTCCCTTTATGCCAGTTATGAGGCTTATGGGGAACTTTGTGCCCAGAAGAGACCAGGATTAAAACAACAGCTATCATCTGTGAGTGTGTATTATGTGTAGGCACTGCCCAGGGGCTCTTACATTGATTCTTTTATCTCGTCACATCCCTGTGAAGTAGGCACTCTATACCCTCTTAACGGCTCTGTACCCTCTTACAGAAAATAGAGCTTAATAACTTAGGGAAGGTCTTGCAGCCAGCAGGGGGCAGTGCTGGAATGCGAGCCCAGAAGGTTCACGGATGCTCTTCTGCTGTCTTCCAAGCTGCATCTCATCCACACGTTGTGTTGCAGCCTTGAGCACACACGTGTCTTCCTGGAGGCCACACAGCAAGAAAGAAGCTGAGCCGGGATCAGGACTCTTGTCCTCATGTGCCTTCTATCACATCATACCCTGTTTTGGATGTCTGTCTGTGCAACTGACTCGGAGTGAGTGGCCCATGAGCTCCACTAGGATGTAAGCTCCATGAGAAAAAAGATGATGGCTGTCTTCATCGATTCTGTATGAAGCCTGAATCAGCTCCTGGTGCCATAAATGTATACTGAGTGGATAAATGAATAAACGAATGAACGAAACAGTCTCTGCCACCATGAAGGATTCCGACTGCTCCCCAGGCCACAGGCCCGCCCTCCAGAGCTGGCCACGTGAAGAGCCAGATAGGTTACAGTGATCCTCCTGGGTACATGTAGGGAGACCGCCAAGGTCCTTGGCATCCACACACTGACGCCTGCACTCTAGTTTGGTCCGGTGACCTCAGCACTGAAGAACTCTCCAGCACATGCATCAGGTTCTGGGAGGTTACACAGCAGCCAGCAGTGTTTTAGGAACCAGCACATTCTTTCCAAGAAGAGTCAGCTTTAGTCATTCAGTGATGTTTAAGTCAAAATGCTTTACCTCCAACGGCCACAAGATGGAACAGACTTGTTTTCCGCAGCTATACCGGGGAGGACATTCCAAGGCAGGGCTGACGTAGTTTAACCAGTTGAGGATAATAGGGGGCCTACAACATAGTAATTTCCTGAGAAAGAGCACTGTGTATATGTGAGTAGGAGGGAGGGGACATCCAAACCATCAGCAGAGTAAACCTGAGAAAATGTGTTTGTTCTCCCTGGAATTTCTAAATTTCCTAATGAGAGAAGGGGCAGAGAAGAGAATTCCATGGTGAGCTCCTTGCAACTGATTCCCAGTCTTGTGTGTTTCTACTTCCAGGCTCTGATGGCCAAGGAAAGGGCTCCAGGTTCCCTCTAGAGGCTCGTATAAATGTGTAAGGAGGACAATACTTACAGGATCTTGGTCTCTGCTGACCTCATCCTTTCCCCCCCACCCCACCCCCCTTTTTTCCCCTCTTTTCCTCACTTCCTTTTGTTAAGGTCTAAAATTTTTTGAAAGAGGAAATTAGGGCCAGGAGAGGCAGAAGTAACTTCATGGAATCAAAGAGCCCTGCTTTGGAGGAAGGATGACTTGAGATATGTGACAGGTAGAAACAAGGATGAAGTGTTACTGTTTCTTTAAACTATGAAAACTAGTCCTTCGGTTTTTGCAATCAGAATTTTGGCCACCTGGTAGATGATTCAGTTTTCTGCTAAAACTTTTCCTTATTTAGTGTGGGTAGCTTTTTCACTCACTTTCCTTTTTGGTTGGATTTTTTAAAAGTTATTTCATATGTAAAATACAGTCGGCAATGAGTGATGCTAAAATGATTTGTGCTTCCAGAAAGGCAAGACTATATTTGTAAGCAATGTGATGTGGGCAGAGGATTCTGTTATGGGATACTTAGTCATCGGAGAAATGAGAGATCTTGGGACTCCAAAAGTCAGGACTCATAGAACTGGGCTGAATGCAAGGGATAGAGCTCAGAACATTTTGGGGTCAGGGAAGGATTGGGAGTGAGAATTTGGCTAGGCCTTCTCTCTACTGAAAGTGGGGGCCCTTCTGTGCTGTCTTTAGTTGGTTATTACAAAGCCAGATTTGTGAATAGTTGCCACTGCTGGCAACCAGAGTGAACATCTAGTTACTTAAGATGCCACCAGAGATCCCTAAGACTGGTAGGCTTAATGAAGTAGTTGTTGCTTTCAGGGGAGCGAACAGAGTGCACAAGTAAGTTGTCATGTGTCATTCTTTTGCCCTGCCCATCTGTGTCTTGCCTTCTCTGCCTTCCTAAATATAACCAACTGATTTCATGACGTTTAAATGCATGGAAAGACTTTGATAACTTTACTAAGAGCCAATTAATTTGGGATTTGTGGTAATTCAAGCAGCGGCTGGGCTGCAGTTACCTTCGTATCATCAGAGAAATAGAAATTCAAAGCAAATAATGGCATATAAAGATTCCAGATAAAATACTTATAAGAAAAATTTTTTTTTTTTCTAGAGCTTTAGCAATATCTAACTGAATATCCACAAGCAACGATTGAATTCATTTGTATCTAATCAATAAAAAGAGGTACAGGAGGACTCCAACCTGGCAAACTTGGGCTAATACAACTGAAACCACTAGTTAATGACACTCTCGGGAGCTGAGGGTTATTGCTCCAGCTCAGGCCTGAGCAGGGCTGTCTGATGTGGACCAAGGAGAAAGTGGGCCAGCAGAGGCAGGGGACAGGAAGCAGGGAGCGTGAAAGCCTCGCCTTCAACTTTAATCTCTGAGTTCCTTCTTCCACTTGGAACTTGTTTCCCAAAGGTCTGGTCTTGCAAGAGGGCTCTGGAACCTCTTCTCTTACTTTGGAGACGTGTTGCTGCTCACAGAAGATTGGCAGGCTGGGATGGAAGCAGGCCCACGGGGAGGAGGCTGAAGCGCAGACCTTGTCTTTCATCTGGGCCACTGGGAATCCTCAAGTTGCATACAAGGTCCAGCTCAACCTACTAGGGTGGGCAACCACAAAGGGCTTGGGCCAGGGTATAGGAAATACAGTGTTGCTTTGCCTGAACTTTCCTTTCTACATAACAGCCTGAGATCCTGACAAGGAAAGATTTTGGAGTTCTAGACCAGGGTTAAAGGAGCTTTGGTGGTATAGTGGTTAAGGCATTTGGCTGCTAACCAAAAAGTCAGTGATTTGAACCCAGCAGCTCCTCCACAGAAGAAAGAGAGGCACTGTGCTCCTGTAAAGATTTACAGCCTTGGAAACCCAATGGGAGTCGCTGTGAGTTGGAATTTACTTGATGGCAGTGAGTTTTTTTTTTTGACCATGGTGAGGCCCCCAAGAGCTGCATGGTCTAAATTCTGCACCTGCTACTGCCTACTGACCACTGAGAGAAGTTACCTTGGGTCTGATTTTCCTCATCTGTAAAATGGGCATAACAATAGTATCTCTACCTCATATGGTGGCTGCAATGATGGGCTCAAGTATAGCAGGGATTGTGGGGCTGGCGCGGGATCGGGCAGTGTTTCGTTCTGCTGTGCATGGGGGTCGCTATGAATCGGAAACAACTCGACGGCACTTAACAACAACCACCTCATATAGTAGTTGCAAAGAATATTAGGAGCTAGTAGTATTCTTAAAGGGGTTGGTTCTTACTTGGAACATAAAAAAAAAAAAAAAATCATTGCCATCGAGTCTATTTCAACTCCCAGCAACCCTACAGGACAGAGCAGAATGGGGCCATAGATTTCCAAGGTATAAATCTTTATGGACGCAGACTGGCACATCTGTCTCCTGTGGAATGGCTGGTAGGCTTAAACCACCAACCTTTCGGTTACTAGGCTAGAGTTTTAACCACTGCACCAGTAAGGCACCTAGAAGTGTTGAAGATCTGTTTAATAACAAAAATAATAAATACTATTATATGTGCTGCAATATAATACTACTTCAATTTTGAAAACTGATCTTTAATAGAGACCTTTTATAAACTTAACCTGGCCTTATCCCCCTTAAAGTGTATAAAGCAGTTATGTTTTAAAGACATACTTATGCAAATAAATGCCAACACTTTAACAACATAGACAGAGCTTCTGTAAGTGCACTGGGAAATGAAAGCCAAACTTTTTAGGTGGAAGTGAAAAAACATATCTCCTCATGTTTAAAAATGTAAAACAGAATGTTAACTCCTCAGAATGTTTGTATTATCATTCCCTTAAAACTCTAACTCACTGCCCTTGGGCGGTATCTCTACAGAAGTAGATTGTCCCCGTCTTCTTTCCAAGGAGTGGCTTGTGGGTTTGTACCGCCAGCCTTCTGGTTAGCAGTCAAGTGTCTTAGGCACTATTCTCTTTTAATATGCAATTAGATTCCTCCATTTTAAACCATATTAAGGTAATGGGTTCTAAAGTACAACTAAGCTTATTTTTAACTGCAGCCAAAAAGCTGAAGTACTATGAAAAATCAAGAATGGTACTGCTCCACTATTAGACTGTAGCTTAGACCAAAATAGACTAGCATTGGGCTCTTCACCCTGCCACCAACTATAATTAGCTTGTCTGCAGCTAGAAGGGAGAAAAAAAATTATGCTACCACTTCAGGTGCTGATACAATAGCCCATTTTCTCCTTTCAGAGCCCCCTGTGGCAGACAAGCCACCAAGAGTTCTGCTGGGATTCTTGAAATCCCATCCCCCCGCCCAACACACATACTTATCCAGGTCAATATTGTAATTTTGGCAATGTAAAGTGAGTTACAAAAGACCACATTCAGCTCTTCCTCTGGGAACATGCTCTCTTCAGCCTTTTCCCAACCCCACCTGCTTAAGGAATGTGATTTGGACCTGGCCACCAGGCTTCCTGGGAAACAAGGAAGGGTGCCCCGCCTTCTTCCTGCCCCAGGAACTGAGGCGGGCAAAGGAGGCGCTGGAGAACCACCAAACATGACATTACAAAGAACGAAATCCCAACATACTTTCTTTGCTGTCGATATCCTGAAATGTCTAGAAGGGTTTTCCGAGGGAAAGACCGAAAGAGCTTCTGCACCTGCTGTTTCCATGACAACAATCTTTTTTTCTGCGTCTCTGTAAATGCCTGCAAAAACAAACAGGACTTTTTAATGGATGACGCAGCCTGGCATTAGGGGGAGAAACACGCAATTAATATGGGAAAACACTGGAGTCTCGGCAGTTGCCTTTTCTTCACCTGTCTCCAACCTGGTCCAAACAACAGTCAGTTTAATTTCACAGCTACCTGGATTGAAGATTCCAGTTGTTTGACACTGTAGGTACCTGGTGCAGTTCACACATTAAGCTTCTGACAAGCCTCATTTTGGGGGTTGTATTTTTGGCAGATTCCACCTTCCCCTCCTGTCAACGCCACTCCGGACTCTATTTATTAATGAAGAATGAATTGCAAAATTGATCTTTGAACACTCTGGCTTTTGCAGTTCCTCTGCATTTTCATAATCAATGAGAATGCTAAACCGCTCCAAAAATCAATGTGCTTGATGGTGTGTGGTCACCCAAGAGTACTCTGCAGGGCTTCAGAGAATAGAGTCTATTCTCTGAGTTTCAGGGCTTGGTTGAGAAAAACGTAGTTAAGGGGCCCCAGGCCCTACAAGATGGGGCAATCTACTTCCGTAATGATACTGCCTTGGAAACCCAAGGAGGGGGCACTATGAGTCGGGTCCGACTCGACGGCAAACAACAACAACAACAACAGGCCCTACAAAGATCCTAGTGCACCAAACCTGGCCTAAACCTTGTCTAAAGTATAGGAAAATAGGTAGATCTGATGATTTCAAGTCTTTCTTGTCAAAATGATTATGCAGGGATAGTTTACCTAAATCCCAAACTCACGTCGTCAAGGCAATTCCTACTCATAACAACTCTGTAAGACAGAATAGAACTGCCCCATAGGTTTTCCAAAACTGTAATCTTTACAGAAGCAGACTGCTATATCTTTCTCCCACAAAGTAGCTGGTGGGTTTGAACCGCTGATCTTTTAGTTAGCAGCCAAGTGCTTAACCACTGTGCCACTGGGGCACCTTATGTTCTGCCTACAATGCAACACAACACACTGCCATCAAGTTGGATCCAACTCATAGGGACCCTCCTTGGGTTTCCGAGGTGGTATCACTATGGAAGTAGATAGCCCAACCTTCCTTCTGAGGTGGCTGGTGGGTTTGAACCACCAACCTTCTGGTTAGCAGTCAAATGCCTTAAGCATTATGCCACCAGAGCTCCCATGTTCTGCCTACTGCCCCATAAGAGACTGTCATCTGGATTGGGTGTGCTTTTGTGTATGGCCTTTGTGCTGACCACAGCCCAAGGAAGGACTTTGCATGAGTTATGAGTTCCCAAGGCAGGGACTCAAATTCACAACACACCAAACCTACTGCCTTCAAGTCACTTCTGACTCATGTGTGTCAGAGTAGAACTGTGCTCCAAAGGTTTCCAATAACTGACTGTTGAAGAGTAGATCACCAGGACATTCTTTCAAGGCACCTCTGGGCAGGCTCGAACCACCAACTTTTCAGTTAACAGCCAAACACATTAACCATTCAGGGACTCAGACTCACTCAAGGAGAATGTTAAAAATGCACATTATTGGAGCCTCCTCCCTGCTCCCCTTCCCAAATGTCTAGAGTCTGATTTAATTGCACCGAGAGTGAAGTCTGGGGGAACTGTGTTTTTTGCAAGTGTCCAGTGATTCTGATGCAAGTAGATCATGGACCACAGAGTGTTCCTGGTGGTGAGAACTGCATATATAATATATGAATCCTCTGTCAAGTGCCTAGAACTATGGTACACACATTGAGAGAAATCCATTAAATTTGACCATTACCTTGAATTATACAGGTAAAAACTGTTGAACTGGCAAATGTTTTGTTATATATATTTTTACATTTTATATATTATATACATTTGACATTTAAATGCATAGAAAGACTGTGATAAAATAACTTTACTAAGAGCCAATTGATTTGGGATTTGTGGTAATTCAAGCAGCAGCTGGGCTGCAGTTACCTTTGCATCATCAGAGAAACAGAAATTCAAAGCAAATAATGGCATATAAAGATCCCAGATAAAATACTTACAAGAAAAA
>NW_006921801.1:3483506-3485050 GCF_000298275.1 Orycteropus afer afer | reverse complement strand
TGTCCTCTGTGGTTGCTCTAATATGTCATTGATGCTTAATGAGTGTCCAACCCTAATATCATGAGCACTTCTGAAAACCGGTGGAAAAGGCAAGCATCTCTATTGGACTAATAAAGTGAGGGGGTAAATTCTTCTTTGGACAGCTTGTTCAGCCAAATATTGAGTAAGGACAAGATCCAGGTGCTGGTCAAGATCACATGTGGAGGAGCATCCAGCTTGAATCCCTTACACCTGAATGCAAGTTCCCTGACAGAAGCTCAGTTTCTCCTAAAAACAAGGATAATCATACTTCCCTAAAAGGGATGGTATAAGGATTAAGTGAAGTAACACAGGAAAAAGCACTTAGAATACTTAGAGCATGTCTGGCTCTCAGAAATGGCTCAATACATGTTAGTTTTTTTTTTTAAATCAATAGCACAAAAACTGGCATGAGAGAAGAAAAATGAATGATTTGATTTCACATATTTTTCATTTAACCTTTACAACAATCCGACTTAGGCATTTTTCTCCCTGTTTTATAGGTAAGGAGACTTAGGCTCAGAGAACACAATTAAATGAAGGATCTGGGATTAGAATCCAGCTCTATCCCACTCCAGAGGTGTTCTGGTTCCCTAGTGCTGCTCTGACAAGAATATACCACAAATGGGATGGCCTTAACAAACAGGAGTTTATTCTCTCATAGTTTGGAGGCTTTAAGTCCAAGTTCAAAGTGCCAAGTTCTAGGGGCTGGGTGAAAGTCCCTCAGCCTTGGGCTTCAGCTCTGCCTCCAGCTCCCAGCCCACTGAAGCTAGAGGCTTTTTTTCACTTGGATAGCTGCTGGCTACTGAGGCTGCCAAGTTCAAGGTTGACAAATAAAAAGGCACAGTCCTGATGTTACCAATACACACAGCAGGCCATTAATTCAAGTCCATTGTAACACCCCAGGTCAGCAGAACATGGCACGCTGCTGAACAATGGCATGGCTACATGCAGGGTTCAAGCATGCCACAAGCTTGAGACCATTCCCAAAGCTGCTTCTTATAGCAGACCACATCCTTAAGGCAGCTACTCAGCTGCCTGTGGTAGATGCCACAATGGAGTTGATTGTCAGTCTCATCATGGGGAATAACTACCACCAGCTGCCCAGCCACTCAACCAGGCCCAGCCAGGTTGACACACAAACATAACCACCACAATTGGCTACACGAATTCCATGATAAACCCACCCCTCACAGTGACCCTTGGGAAAAAAGCCAGGGATGACAAAGAGGCAGGATCCAGATAAGGGGAGGGCAGAGAGGTTTCGAACAGCTAAGGGAGACAAACTTGTCTGCCAGTTTGTTGTACTGTGGTGGCTTGTGTGTTGCTGTGAGGCGTGAGGCTGTGCCACTGGTGTTTCAAACACCAGCAGGGTTGCACATGGTGTACAGGTTTCAACACAGCTTACAGACTGAGACAGAGTAGGAAGAAGGAAGAGGCCATCCACTTCTCAAAGAACTGGCCAGGGAAAACCTTACAAATAGCAGAGAAATACTGTCTGATACTTTACTGGGCAACTTTATGAA
>NW_006921801.1:3459348-3481256 GCF_000298275.1 Orycteropus afer afer | reverse complement strand
ATTCAATCTGTATGCTGAGCAAATAATCTGAGAAGCTAGCCTATACGAAGAAAAACATGGCATCAGGATTGGAGGAAGAATCATAAACAACCTGCAATATGCTGACAACACAACTTTGCTTGCTGAAAGTGAGGATGACTTGAAGTGCCTTTTGATGAAGATTGAAGAATACAGTCTGCAATATGGATTATATCTCAATATAAAGAAAACAAAAATCCTCACAACTGGATGTATAAGCAGCATCACAATAAATGGAGAAAAGATGGAAGTTGTCAAAGACTTCACATTGCTTGGTTCTGCAATCAATACCAATGGAAGCAGCAGTCAGGACATCAGACGATGTATAGCACTGGGCAAAACGGCTGCAAAGGACCTCTGTCAAATGCTGAAGAGCAAAGATGTCTCTTTGAGGACTAAGGTGCACCTGACACAAGCCATGATACTTTCAATTGGCCCATATGCATGTGAGAGCTGGACAATGAAAAGGAAAGCCAAAGAAAAGTTGATGCTTTTGAGTTGTGGTACTGGCGAAGAATGCTGAAAGTACCATGGACTGCTAAAAGAACTAACAAATCTGTCCTGGAGGAAGTGCAGCCGGAATGCTCATCGGAAGCGAGAACGGCCAGACTTTGTCTCACCTACTTTGGTCATGTTGTCAGAAGAGACCATTCCCAGGAGAAGGATGTCATGCTTGGTAAGGTAGAGGGTCGACGAAAGAGGGGAAGTCCCTCAACAAGATGGATTGACACATTGGCTGTGGCGATTGGCTCAAGGATCATGGAGCTGTCACAGGACTGGGCAGTGTTTTGTTCTGCTGTGCATAAGGTCACTGAGTCGGTGATGACTCGATGGCACTTAACAACAACAACAACAACAACATAGTGACCCTATAGGGCAGAGTAGAACTGCCCCATAGGACTTCCAAGGCTATAAATCTTTACAGAAGCAGATCACATCTTTTTCCCATGGAGTGGCTGGTGGGTTCAAACTGCCGACCTTTTGGTTAGCAACTGCACCCCTAGGGCTCCTTTCCATGATAAAAGGAGAGCAAAAATCTCTGCCCTCAGGCTAAACAAGAGCGATCCTGCTGGTGCACCTGTGTTCATTCATTCAGTAAACATTTATTTAGTACCTATTAAGTACAACGCCCACCGCCTGTCTGCCAGTTTGTTGGAGTCTGGTGGCTTGCATGCTACTTTAATGCTGGAAGCTATGCTACTGATATTTCATCTACCAGCAGGGTCACTGAGGGTAGACAGGTTTCAGTGGAGCTTCCAGACTAAGAAAGACTAGAAAGAAAGGTCTGGCAATCTACCTCTGGAAATCGGTCGATAAACACCCTATGGGTTACGACAGAATACTGTCTGACATACTGGTGAATGATGGGCTCCCTAGGGTGGAAGGCACTCAAAAGTACACAGCCACAGTGGACTCATGCACACCATTAGTGGTGAAGATGGCACAGGACAGGGCAACATTTCATTCTGTTGCACTTGGGGTCACAGTGGACTCACCTCGACAGCAAGTAACTACCACAAGTAGAAGGTATTTTAAACCAAACTCACTGTCATCGAGTCGTTTCCAACTTATAGTGACCCCCATTGGGTTGCTGAGGCTGCAGATCTTTACGGAAGTAGATTGCCCCATCTTCCTTCAGCGGAGCGGCTACTGGGTTTGAACCGCTGACCTACAGGTTAGGAATCAAGTGCCTTATCCACTATACCAACAGAGGCAGGCAAAAATGAGTACTTTTATAATTAACTTTAGTTTAAGTGGTGCGAAGGGCATTTTTTTAAGACACAAAAGTCTGCTAGGTTGTAAGCTTTTCAGATTCTGCTCTTGACGTTCTAAGCAAGTTTTCTTGGTGGCATCTATGAGCTCTCCAGTGGTGGTACATGGGTGTTGACCATATCTAGAAATCAAAATCACCTGTAGCACCACCAACGGCACAAATGACTTCAAGTCTCAACACTATTAATACTGACAAACAAATAAACAAACACAAACTTTTAATACTGAGCTAGTCTAGAGCCAGCCCAAAGGACAACTGGCTTGATTTCCCCCCCCTCCCCCAAAAAAGGAGAAAATGGTTCACTTTTTAAATGTGCATTAAAAGTGCTTCTAAGGACATCATTTCATTGCTCATGGTGGCAAAGGGCATCCAAACAGACGGAAATAATGTTTGCATCTATAAGGAGAGGGCAGCACATTCACCTGGGGCATCAGGCTCATTTAATTCAGGGTTGCACATAAAAGCTAGTCCTTAGCAGTGCTGAGTGAGTGTGGTGGCCAATTCCTCTCAGCCCTGTAAGCTACAGCTGAGAGGAATGGACGAGAGCTAGGTCATGGCTGGCTCCCAGTGATTTCTGAAAGGTAGGATGCCTGATCTTGGCCCTGAAGCAGAGCTTCCTCAGGGGGCCAGAGGCAAAAGGAAGATTCCACACTTCCAGATTGCTCAGACACAGCCAGTCAGCCACTTCAGAATCACTCTGTTCCTGTCAGGCCCAGACCAATAAGTCTGTCTGGAAGAAGATGACAAAGATTTGTTCTAAACTTTTTATGGCTGGATTAAAAGGCTTATATAGGGCGCAAGTGCTCATCTTCCCAGAACCATCTCAGGACAGTGAGGAGGCATGCAGTCTGGGATTACAGTCCAGGAGAGTAAGTGATGTAGTCTCGGAAATGAAAAGTCAGAACTTGCCTGTCCTTCCTTTTACTACTCTAGGGAGCTGGTCCCTTCGTCTCTGGAAGGAAGGGAGGTGTCTCAGTTTAGTCAACATCCTCTCTTCCAGTCAGCTAAAGAACAGCATGTTCGGGCTGTGAAAGGGAGTCCTGTCTCACTGAGTCCAGGCCAACCTTCAGCCAGGATGGAAACTACACACTTCAACGAGGCCTCTCAGGCAGGGTGTAAACTGACCACATAGAATAACCTGGATTGTGGAAAATTATTCAGACACTTTCTTCTTTCTCAAAACAAAATCACAACAAAAGGTGTTGAATAACATTTTTCCTTCCAAAGCGGAGAACAGGCCCATCCACGCTGATTATTATTTCAGTCAGGCAAACATGGAAGGACCTCCTTCCTGCCCCCAACTCCTACCAGGGAGAGGCCCCTCTATCACCACCAGGGGCCTTTTGCCAGCAGGAACATTTATCAGGCAGGAGATGAAACCACACAGCTCTCTTTGAACTGAATTATTTCGGGGCTGCCAGGGAAGGAAAAGGGAAAGAAACAAAAATGATAGAGTGGAAACACGCAGGAAGGGCAAACAAGATGGCGGGGAAGGGCAAAACACCAGGCCAAAGATCCAGGCTGAAGTGGACCAATCAGGAAGCATGTGCTTGTTCAACAGAAGCAGCTGGAGAGTCATTTTGTCAGCTGAGTTGAGGTGAGGTGGAATGTACCTCATCCTCCAATATCTTGAAGACTTGGTGCTGAGTGGGCATGGGAGAGGAAGCAGAATTCTGGTTTGCTCTTTCAGAAGCTTAAGTCCTCCCCCAATCAGTCAGTCCCCTCTGCATCCCACCCACAAATGTCTGTCTTTTCAGTAAAACATAAGGCCCTCCAAAAGCTCCTCATCCTGCCTAGAACACTCTTCTGCCTTTTTCTCTAGTATTTACCACCTAGGAAGGTTGGGCAATCCTACTTCTGTAGTGATACCGCCTCGGAAATCCAAGGAGGGGTCGCTATGAGTCGGGGCCAACTCGACGGCAAATAACAACAATAACAACAACAAGTCTTTAAGGGAGCTCTGGTGGCACAGTGCCTAAGGCAATTGACTGCTAACCAGAAGGCCGGCAGCTCAAACCCACCAGCCACTCCTCGGAAGAAAGATGGGGCAATCTACTTCCGTGGAGATACTGCCTCAAAAACCCAAGGAGGGGTTGCTATGAGTCAGAACTGATTCGACAGCAGTAAGTTTGTTTTGAGTGGTCTTTAAGAGATGGACTCTCATGGAAATGTTCCTCTGAGGAAATTCTTTGTTTCCAGCTCTGAGCTAGGTGCTCACTACATCTTCTTTGTGGTTAGTAGCCATTGGGATTACCTCACCCGACCCTTCATCATCATGTAGGTGATGCCAGTTTTCTTTTCTGTGTCACCCACCAACCCCACATTGTAAGCTACCTGGCGGCAGGGACTGCACGCTCAATAACTATCTGTTGAATGAATGAGTTCTAAAATTTTTAAATGTGCACTTGCCTTCTCTTTTTAGTTTTATGTTGGACCAAAAGAAAAAAAAAATACAGTGTCAAGATTAGAAATAGCAAAAGGTTAGTCAATTGGCCCTTGGGTGAAGGGGTATAGTCAAATGGTAAAAAGTAACCCATTCTAGATGCCTTGTCCTGTCCTAAAATAAATTCATAAATAAACATAAGTATACTTATGCATAAATCCATAAGTATAGGCTTTAATCATCATCAGACAGTGCCTGGTTGCTCTAGGGAAACCATTAAAGGGGGAAAAAATTACATATAAATTTATTTTCCAGTGAAAAATCTGGTATCTTGGCACAGTTGAATATTTCCAAAGATGGCATGTCTGAGCTCCCAACTGAGCCAGCAAGCAGCTGACAGAGAGAGGTTTGACTGATGCGACCAGGGCACAGGAATTCGTGGCGCCTAGAACCAACCCGCCACTGAGTAGTTTCCAACTCACAGAGACCCTGTACGACAGAGTAGAACTGCCCCATGGTGTTTTCAAAGCTGTAAATGTGTAAAGAAGCAGACTGCCTCATCTTTCTCATGTGGAACTGCTGGTGAGTCTGAATTGCCAATCTTTCTGATTGGCAGCTGAGTGCTTTAACCACTGCACAACCAGAGCCGCCTGCTGCCTAGAGAGGAAACTGCAAAAATGAGTTTGGGAGAAAGGCCATGCTGGTATGAAACCCAGAGGAGACTGTATCCCTTTATGTGAGGGGTGGGTAGTATCAGACCATAAAAAATGACAGAGGGCTCAGTGAACTGAATGAAACTTCCACAGCAGGAGTACCAGTATGGTGGCCGGGAGGGTGAGGGGACGTGGAGTGGGAAGGTGAGTAAGGGGCTGGATGTCTGCACCAGATATTTCCCTTCGTTCAGCCTGCTGCATACCCAAGTTCTGGCTGCCAACAAGTTTCACCAACGCTGTAAAGATGAGGCGTGAGGCCTTTATCTTCTTATTCTTGTATCAAAATCTGACAAAAAGATCTCATCATCCTAGGTTTATCCAGTGTCAAGTGTTCCAAAGTCTAGCCCTTGTCTCTGTAACTCATTGGGGTGGGAGGTATCCAAGAAGCCACTGGAATCCTGGATCTGAGGCACCACCCTTTCTCCCCACCTGTCCCCCAGAAACAGCTGTCCCAGCCCAGCCCTGCCCAGGCCCTGCCTTATTCCATACATCAAGACCGTGTGCTGAATGTCTGGCAGGCACAGCTCCAGCCTGCTTCAGTCCTTCAAAAGGACAGATGGCTAACACAATTCCTACACAAAATCACAAATCAAAACAGAAGTACAGCATTCCACTCTGAGGTATATCCTCAAAAGAATTCAAAGCAGGAATGCAAACAGATATTTGTCCACCACTGTTCACTGCATCACTGTTCACAAAAGCCAAAATGTAGAAACAACCTAACTGTCCATCACCGGATGAATGGATAAACGACACGTATATACACACAACAGAATAGTAGCCATAAAGTGAAATGAAGATCTCATACATGCCACAACCTAGATGAACCCTGAAAACATTATTCCGAGTGAAAGAGCCCAAACCCACTGAGTCGGTTCTGACTCATAGCAATCCTATAGGACAGAGTACAACTGCCCCATAGGGTTTCCAAGGTGGTAAATCTTAATGGAAGCAGACTGCCTCATCTGGTGGGTTTGAACCACTGACCTTTTGGTTAGCAACTGAATGCTTTAACCACTATGCAACCAGAGCTCTTGAGTGAAGTAAGTCAGACATAAAAGAACAAATATTGTATGATCTCATTGATACAGACTATCTAGAACAGGCAAATGTTTAGAGACCAAGGTTCATCAGTGGTTACCAGGGGCAGGCAGGAGGGTATAAAAGGGGAGTCATTGGTTAGGGGACTTTTGAGTTTCTGTTAAGTGTGATGTGAAAAATTGGAAACAGATAGTGGTGATGGTTGCATAACATGATGAATGTAATTAATGTCACCAAACTGTACATGTAAGAAATGGTGAAATGGCAAATTTTTTTTTTTAATTGTGATTTGGGTGAAAATTTACAGAGCAAATTCATTTTCCATACAGCAATTCACATACATTTTGTCTCATGACATTGACTACAATTTACCACAATGCAACAGCTCCCCTCCCACTTCCTCCCAATAGTTACCTCTTCCCTGTGTCCATCCCTCCGTCCCCTGAGCTGTCTCCCGTGCATAAACAGCCCTTCTTTCTCCCATGATTGTTCTCTGCAAGGAGCATATCTACCTCAGGTACATGTTCAACTCATATGCCTGTCTTTTGTTTGGCTGGAAGCCACAGGTATGGGTTCAATTCCAGACCTGAAGGGCAGTTGGGGGCCATAGTCTCAGTGGTTCCACCAGGCTCTACTGGACCAGCAAACCTGGTCCCCCCCCTTTTTTTTCCCTCCAAATGATTTTGAGCTTTGTTCCACATTGTTCTCCCTCTCTATGCAGGATCTCCTACACAGATCCCCCTCTAAGTGGTTGGCAGTGGTGGCAAGTGTTTTCTTATATGTATTTTTACCACAATAAAAAAAGAACCAGCATAACTGCCATTCAACCACATGCACATATATACACACAAACACACATTATTTCTTTTGCTCTCTTTCTCTCAAATTTGCCTGAGCTATGAGGTAAAATGCGTTAGCACAGAATTTTTAAAAGCCCTGAAAAAGCCAAGGGTCAGGTGGCAGGGCTCTGTGCTAACCAGCCCACACTTGGCCACTCGGGGACTCCTCCAGAGTCAGAAGTTTCTCTCCGGCATTCACTCTCACATCAGATTTCTGTCTAGGCCAATCTTTGGACACCTGAGCATACATGAGATGCGTTTAGGTTTGGGGCTCCCATAGCTTAGTTCTGCCCGAGCTATTACTTATGACTGCTCCCCATCCACACAGCAAAAAATGTCATTGGAGACCAAAGTGATCGCATCACAGAAATTCTGAGAATCATTTCTAAGCAATGGGAAAAAGAGCTTCGGAAAACCTGTCACCACTCACCTCGTGAATTAGACACTTGTCTATGAGCTGTAAATAGGAACTTATATTTTCCTCATCAGGTCTGGAGACCAAGAGCTGTGTGCACACTGCGAATTGAAAAAAGAAAAAAGAAAGATGAATTAGAAGAATGTACGCCTGTCCTAACCTCTGAAATCTGCCTCTGATTTCCTCTCAGGACCAGTATCTTGAGAGGTGTGTGTGCCTGTGGGTTTACGTAAGGTTCACAAAAAAGGCCAGGAGGCTCCTCATTCCATTGAAGTCAAAGGTTTGCTCACCACCGGGGCGCTCACCTCGAGAAGCCCCTTCAGTTAGTTCCAGTCATACCATTCTATATTAAGCCTTCTACAGTCGAGCCTGAGACAGACACTCTGTGAGAGGGAGAACAAGGGAGTTGGCAGCATTGTCCGAGCTCTATCTTTCTAAAAGGGTCCTTTGGAGAAGGGGTTCAAAGGCAGTCACAGAAACTCAGCCCTGTCGGAGAGCAGTGTCTGTAATTTTATGAATGAACTGCACACCTCCCTCCAGCCAGGTAGAAAGGCAATCACATCTGTGTTTGCAGGAAAGTGGCTGGCACATCTTTTAGGATGTGAGGTGTGTGGGTGTACACATGAGCAGGAAGCAAGACTGCAACTCAATCACTTGAGTTCTTGGAGGGTTATTTTCTCAACGTGATATGCACATTTATACATACACACGTTCACCTACACACTCAAGCAAGTGCTAATACAGACAGAGCAGTTAGTCTGCAGGTAGAACGCCATATGACTGTAGCCTGTTCTGCTCTCATCATACTCACTGCCGTCAAGTTGATTCTATCTCACAGCAGTGATCTTACAGGACAGAGTAGAACTGCCCCATAGAGTTTCCAAGGCTGTAATTCTGATGGGAGCAGATTGCCACATCTTTTCCCTGTGGAGCGGCTAGTGGGTTTGAACCACTGACCTTTCGGTTAGCAGCCAAATGCTTAACCCCTGTGCTACTAGGGCTCTTTGTTCTAATTAGAGGGGCTGTGATGCTCTAACTTTGGGGAATGGTGGTTAGAAGGTCATGGGGGAAGATGGTGGGACAAAAGGCATCAGAGAATGAAATGCCTTGTACTCAACTAGAGCAAGCTTGAAACTTGGGCATGACATTTGACACAGTATCCTTAATTGTAAAATGGAGCTGAGGGCACCTCCTCTGACAGTAGTTTATCCAGCACTCAGGGAAACTTCCTTAGGAGTGCGTAGCTCTGATGAATGGTATCGGAAAGGATAAAGTAGGGGAAGCAAGAATCAGACTCTACCTTTGCCCATGACACGTGTGAACTGCCCAGGGAGATCCCCCTCCGGCAGGGGAGCGACAGCCAGCTCCCCATCACAGCTGCTCAGCTGGTGAGGCTGGAGCCCACCGCTGGCCCCAGCTGAGGTGGTGGCTGTGGCGCCGGGGGCCGTGGCACTGTCTTTGCAGTCAGGGCTCTGGCTCTCAGGGCCCATCAGCGAAGGCTGGTGCGGGCCCTGGGGCTCACGGCGGCGGGCCTCTGGGGGGGTGGGGGGGGAGCTGTAGGCCTTGATGGGTGTCAGGATCATCTGGTGCAGTTCCTGGAGTGGGATGCGCAGGTTGCCCCCTTCGATGATGTCCTGAAGTTAGAAGACAACGACATCCATTAGTGTCAGGGACTGCTACCTCCCTGCTTCGTTTCCCTTGCCCTGAGTTATGTCCCGGACAGGATTCAGGGCTGCTGGCCCCTTCAGCAGAACATTCTTTGGGAAGACACCCATTTATTTTAATTATTATAATATTAACCCTTGACTGCTAACTAGAAGGCTGGTGGTTCAAACTCACCAGCCACTCCTTGGAAGGAAGGTTGGGCAATCTATTTCCGTAGTGATACTGCCTTGGAAACCCAAGAAGGGGTCGCTATGAGTCGGATCCAACTCGACAGCACATAACAACAACAACAACAACAACAACAACATTAACCCTGGTTTATGGTAGAATACTTGTAAAATACATAATAATGAAAATTCCACTTTTGAGAGATGACCACTAAAATGATTTGGGTACATTTTCTTTCCTGGTTTCCTTAGAGCATCTCTAAAAAATGCATTTCTATATTTTATATTCATACACTTTCTAGTTGGGCCATCTACTTCCATAGAGATACCGCCTCGGAAACCCAAGGAGGGGTCGCTATGAGTCGGCCAACTGGACAGCACATTGTAACAACAACAAATTGAGTAGCTGTGATGATATGCCATAGTCTGTGTCTCACCGTGGTGTTATAAGCTTCTTTGATAAATAAGTAGGTGTGAGTGCTCCTACAAGTTGGGCTCTGTGCTGGACTCTGAGGAACCGCCTGTAGGGTTCCCTCCCAATTACCAGATGCACATATCATGTCAGTGCACTGATCAATGTGGAGCAGGGCTTCTAGGAGGGGCAGCTTCTCTAAAGGGGTGACAGTTGAGCAGGAACCCAAACGAGCCAATGAGTTGGGCATAAGGATGTCTGGGAAAGAGTGCTCCAGGTAGAGGGCATGGCAAGGGCAGAGGCTCCATTATGGATTGAATTGTGTCCCCCCAAAAGACACATTGAAGTCTAACCTCTATACTTATGAATATGACCTTGTTTGGTAACAGCGCCTTTGAAGATGTTAGCAGCTAAGTTATCATGATGACACTATGTGTGTACAACAGAACTGTGCTTCTTGGAAGCAGATTGCCAAGTCTTTCTTCTGGGGTGCCTCTGGATGGGTTTGAACCATCAACTTTTTGGTTTGCAGTCAAGTACCTGCACCACCAGGGACTCCCACACTGGAGTAGGGTGAGCCCTAATCAATTTGAGTGGTGTCTCATGAAAGAGGAGAAGAGACACAGTCAGCGAAACAGAGGAAGGGCGCCATGTGAAGTTGCCTCTACAAACCAAGGAACTTTTGGGGCTTCCAGAAGCTAGGAGAGAGATATGGAACAGATTCTCCCTCAGAGTCCTCAGAAGCAATCACACTGCAGACACCCTGATCTTGGACTTCTAGCCTCAGAACTATGAGATAATAAATTTCTGTTTTTATAAGCTACCCAGTTTTGGGTATTTAGTTATAGCTGTTGTTGTTATGTGCTGTCGAGTCAGACCCGACTCACAGCGACCTCTCCTTGGGTTTCCGAGGCAGTATCACTACGGAAGTAGATTGCCCAACCTTCCTTCAGAGGAGTGGCTGGTGGGTTTGAACCGCCAGCCTTCTGGTTAGCAGTCAAGTGCCTTAGGCACTACGCTACCAGAGCTCCCTTTGTTATAGCAGCCCTTGGAAACTAATACAGGCTCTCAGGTGGGAGGTGCCTGGAGTCCTGAGGAACAGTGAGGAGGCCTGAGGCAAGGAGAGTGAATGATGGAAGAGGGACAGAAATGCAGCCCAAGGACCTGTTCTGGTCAATTGCAGAGACATGCAGGCCAGGCCAGGCCAGGATGCTGGAATTTATACTAAATAAGATAGGAAACTCAGGGAAGGTATTGAGCCATGGAGTGACATGTTCTAAGTTTTAAAAGGATCATTCTGGCTGCCATGTAAAGAAAAATGTCTAATACATATACATCTTTCTATATTATATAATAAAATGGGATCATTCTACACATAGTTTGATATACTGGGTGTTATTTATTAGAAAAAGGACTACAAATTGGTTCTGACGGACACTTACTGAGGTGCCCATTGCTCACAGAGGTTCAGGATAGGTCCAGATATTTGTGGCTAGGAAAGTGACTGGGGTCAGGAGCCCGGGGGTATTTCCTGGTATGGTTGGGTGGGCCTGGTCCTCTGCCCTAGGACCAGCCCTTAGGTGCTTCTATAAGCAAAGTTCTCCTTGGGGCCCAAGAAAGGCATTGACAACCAGGCCCTTGATTACTAATGAAGTATTTAATCTAAGAGCCCAGAATAGCAAGGACATAATTTTAAAAGGCTGAAGCCTGACTGCCCAATCTGTTCCAGGGAACTTCTCTTAACCAAGAATTGTGTAATGTCAGGGGATGCAAGCATATGGAATGCAATCATTCTCGCACCCAAACCTTTCCAATCAATAGATCAGAAAAGGAAAGAGAGGATGGTAGCCCTGGACACATGATTTCAATTCTGGGCAGACGAGGACACCAATAGCCAGGCCCCTTGTTGGTGGAAACCAGCTTTGTGGAAGCAAAGCCTGAACTTTGCCTTTGCCTTATCGGAACCCAGGGTTTATAAGGGAAAAGAAATTCTAAGTAGGTCTCCAGTCATCTCAAACCTGGCCACAAGACCACCATCTACCCTATTTTAGGAGAGAAAGGCCTGCATCATTATTGTTCTTATTTAGAAGAGGAGAGGGCCACAGAGCCTACCACCATCCTTCTAAACATGGTGGGTGTGTCTATGGTGAGACCAGCCTATAGCTGTGCTGGCAAGTCCAATGCATGAGGTAGGTGTGCGTGCTCCTGATCATTCTGTTTTCCTACTGTCCAGACCAGAACAGCACCTTCTCAGAGTCTGGAGGCCATCGTGTGATTGCTTCCTTGGTTTTGGACTTGGTGATCTGGTCAGACCAGAGCATATGGAGGTGAGATAGTGGCCCTGCATCAGGAGAGCACCTATTACCTTTCCTGATCAGTTATGTGCTGACTGAGGGCCCTGGCCCCACTTGGGTTGTGGGGAGTACTGACCTTCTTGTCCAGCCTATGATGGGTGTAGGGTGGGGGGAGGGAGGAGGCTTCCCAATGAAGCGAGACTGGGCAAATGGAGCTGAACAGGGCTATCTGGGCTGATCACATGTATCCCTGATGGGTCATCAATGTGGAAGTTACCACTGATGTAAGCAAATGAGCATGTGTGATGCTTTGTCCACTGCCACCAACCCTGCGCCTTCTGTAGACACTGAGTGGTGAGAGAAGGAGATTTGGGTTATACTAAGAGCTGAACCCCTTCAAACATGAAATATATATTTGCCCCAAGTTGAAATCTTATTCTTCTATTGAGGATAACCACCCCAAACAACAACAAAAACAACAACTGTAAACATAATGAATAATGTTAAGACATTTTCTGGAAAACACAACCTCCCAGAAATCACGCAAATTCCTCCCTCTTCCTGTAGACTTGAAGGCATGGTCTCAGGAAGATAGCACCTGGCTTTTGACCAGTTAGCAACACTCCTGTTTATGTCAGCGTCGGTGGGGTGGTACTATGACCATCAGACATGGGTTATGCTCCTGACTCTGAAAAATGAATTCCTGAACTCAACAACGAGCACACAAGTTAAGAAGGAAGCTAAGAAATGGATAGAATTGATCTCAATCCAGTGTCTTCCACTCTGGCTGTTGTTAAGTGCTGTCGAGTTGGTTTTGACTCATAGTCACCTCATGTACAACAGAATGAAACGTTGCCCAGTCCTGTGCCATTCTCACACCTGTTACTTTGCTTGAGTCTGTTGCTGAAGTCACTGTATCAGTCCATTTTGTGGAGGGTCTTCCTCTTTTTTTGCTGACCATCTACTTTACTAAGCATGATGTACTTCTCCAGGTCCTGGTCCCCCCTGATAACATGAACATATTAGAAGAGGTGAAGTCTCACCATCCTTGCTTCTAAGGAGCATTCCAGCTGCACTTCCTCCAAGACAGATTTATTACTTCTTATAGCAGTCCACGGTACATTCAATGTTCTTCAACAACACAATTCAAATATATCACTTCTTTGGTATTTCTTTTTCACTGTCCAGCTTTTACATGCATAGGAGGTTACTGAAAAGACCATGGCTTAGGTCAGGGACACCTTAGTCTTCAAAGTGAGATCTTTGCTCTTAAAACACTTGCAGATTTGCCCAGTGAAATATATTACTTGACTTCTTAACTGCTGCTTCCATGGGCTTTGATTGTGAATCCAAGTAAAAGGAAATCCTTGACAATTTCAAGCTTTTCTCCATTTATTGTGATGTTGCTAATTCGTTCAGTTGCGAGGATTTTTGTTTTCTTTATGTTGAAGTGTAATGCATACTGAAGGCTGTAGTCTTTGCTCTTCAAGTCATCTTCACTTTCAGCAAGCAAGGTTATGTCAACTCCATATCTCAGATTGTTAATGAGTTTTATTTCACTCCTGATATCACATTCTTCTTCATATTTTCCAGTTTCTCAGATTATTTGCTCAGTATACAGATTGAATAAGTATGGTAAAGGATATAACCCTGACATACATTGTCCTGATTTTAAACCATGCAGTATCTCCTTGTTCTGTTTGAACAACTGCCACTTGGTCTATGCATGGTTTCCTCATGAGCACAATTAGGTGTTTGGGAATTCCTATTCTTTGCAATGTTATCCATAATGTTATGATCCACAGAGTCAAATGCCTTTGCATAGTCAATAAAACACAGGCAAACATTTTTCTAGTATTCTTTGCTTGCAGCCGAGATCCATCTGACATCAGCAATGATCTCTCTCATTTCACATCCTCTTCTGAATGTGTCTTGAATGTCTGGAAGTTCCCTGTCAATGTATTGCTGCAATCATTTTCAAATTATTTTCAGCAAAATTTTACTTACATGTGATATTAATAATATTGTTTGACAATTTCCACATTCTGTTGGATCACCTAATTTTAGAGTGGGCATATATGGATCTCTTCCAGTTGGTTGGCCAAATTTCTTGGAATAAATGAGTGAGCACTTCCAGAGATTCATCCATGTGCTGAAACATCTTAAGTGGTATGCCATCAATTCTTGGAGCCTTGTTTTTTGCCAATGTCTTCAGTGCAGCTTGGACTTCTTCCTTCAATACTATTGGTTCTTGATCATATACTGCCTCCTGACATGGTTGAACATTGACCAATTCCTTTTGGTACAGAAACTCGGGTATTCTTTCATCTGCTTTTGATGTTTCCTGCATTGCTCAAAATTTTGCATATAAAATCCTTCAATATTGAACTTTTTTTTTTTCAATTTTTTCTTCAATTTCTCTCAACTTGAGAAATGCTGAATGTGATCTTCCCTTTTGTTTTTCTAATTCCAGGTCTTTATACATTTCATTATAATACTTTATCTTCTTGAGCTGCTCTTTGAAATCTTCTGTTCAGATCATTTCTTACATTGCTTCTGATATCTAGTTTGGTCTTTGCTTTCTTTTTAATGACCTTTGTTTTCTTCATGTACGATGACCTTAATGTCATTCTATAACTTGTCTGGTCTTCAGTCATTGGTGCTTAATAGGACAAAACTATTCTTCTAAATTCAAGTGGGATATACTATGTATTTTGGCTCTGGTGGACTTGTTTTAATTTTCTTCAGCTTCAATTTAAACTTGCATATGAGTAATTGATGGTCTGTTCCACTGTCAGCCTCTGACCTTGTTCTGACTGATGATATTGAGCTTCTCCATTGTCTCTTTCCACTGATGTAGTTGATTTGATTCTTGTATGTTCCATCTGGTGAGGTCCACATGTGCAGTCAATTTATGTTGTTGAAAAAAGGTGTTTGCAATTAATAAGTCATTGGTCTTGCAAAATTCCATATAATCGCCAGCATTGTTTCTACCACCAAGGTCCTATATCCCAACTACTGATGCTTCTTGTTCCAACTTTGGCATTCCAGTCACCAGTAATTATCAATGCATCTTGAATACATGTTTAATCAATTTCAGACTCCAGAAGTTGGTAAAAATCTTCAATTTCTTCATCTTTGGCTTTGGTGGTTGGTATGTAAATTTGAATAACAGTAGTTGTAACTGGTCTTCCTTGTAGTCATATGGATATTATACTATCATGGTTTTCCTTGTAGGTGTGTATGGATACTATCTTATCACTGACAGCATTGTACTTCAGGATAGATCTTGAAATGTTCTTTTTAACAATGAATGTGATGTCTTTCCCTCTCAATTTGTTATTCCTGGCATATCAAACCACATGATTTTCCAATTCAAAATGGATAATACCAGTCCATTTGAGCTCACGAATGTGTAGGATATTATCTGTATGTGTTGCATTTCATTTTTGACAATTTCCAGTTTTCCTAGATTCGTACCTTGTACATCCCACAGTCCAATCAGTAATGGATGCTTGTAGCTGTTTCTTCTCATTTTGAGTCACGCCACATCAGCAAATGAAGGTCCCAAAAGCTTTACTCCATATATGTCATTAAGGTCACCTTTACTTTGGGGAGGCAGCCTTTCCTATTTTGAGTGCCTTCCCACCTAAGGGGCTCCTCTTCCGGTACTATATCTGACAATGTTCACTGACATTCATAAGATTTTCAGTGACTAATTTTTTTCAGAAGCAGACTGAACTCTTCCTTCTAGTCTGTGTTAGTCTGGAAGCTCTGCTGAAACTCATTCACCATGAGTGACCCTGCTGGTATTTGAAATACTGGTGGCATAGTTTCCAGCAACACAGCACATGCAAGCCACCACAGTACAACAGACTGGCAGACAAGTTGTGGGTGTCCTCTACCAGCTGTGGAAACTCATTTTTCACATTAATGAAAATAGAGAATCAACCCAAGGCATTACTATATTCATAACATAAATATAACCCCACATTACAAACTCAGAGAGGCAAAATGAAGTGGTCCATTGACTAACGGGCTGATACGAAGTAGCTGAGCTGAGGTTCTCATTTAAAAGCAGAAAATAGGAAGGCTTGTCCACTGCTACCCAGCTATTACTCACCTCTGGCAGGCACAGGCTTAGAATGGAAAAGCAGGAAGGAAATGACTTTCTGACTATCCCAGACTTCTTGGCCTGGCTTTCTTAGGTCTTGGATGAAGACTGGCTCAGTGCCTTTCTCTGGGGTATGTTAATAACAAGGCACAAATCATCTGTAAAAGAGAGCTTCACCCCCTAAGTGTTTCCAGCACTTACAGAATGTGTCTGTGGTGTCATCTTGTTCTGGTTCCCTAGTGCTGCTCTGACAAGAATATACCACAAATGGGGTGGCCTTAATAAACAGGGGTTTATTCTCTTACAGTTTGGAGGCTTTAAGTGCAAGTTCAAAGTGCCAGGCTCTAGGTGCTTGGTGAAAGTCCCTCAACCTTGGGGTCCAGCTCTACCTCCTGCTCCCAGCTCACTGAAGCTAGAGGCTTTTCTTCACTCAGACAGCTGCTGGCTGCTGGGCTGCCAAGCCCAAAGTTGACAAGTAAAAAGGCATAGTCCCAATGTTACCAAACCACACGGCAGGCCGTTAATTTAAGTCCATTGTAAGTCCCAATTTCGGCAGAACATGGCAGGCTGCTGAACAACGACACAGCTACATGCAGGGTCCAAGTATACCATAAGCCAGAGACGATTCCCAAGGCTTCTCCTTATATACAGGAAGCAGACCACATCCCAAAGGCAGCTACTCAGCTGCTTGTGGTAGACCCCTACCATGGAGCTGATTGCCAGTCTCATCATGGGGAATAACTACGACCAGCTGTCTAGACATTCAACCAGGCCCAGCCAAGTTGACATACAAATTTAACTACCACACATCCTTCCCTTCATGTAGGAAGAAAATGGACTTTTCATATAATAGACAGGACTTCCATATCTAATTACATCTTTTTCCTCTCTCTTCTCCTTCCATTCACCAAACATCAGTTGAACCCTACTATCAGCCAGGTACTGTTGGCCTGGGGGATATAAAGACAAATGGGGCACTTCTTTGCCCTAAGATGTTGGCAATTGAGTGGCACCAAAGTAGTGAAGTAGTATGACCAGGGTAAGGACAGGGAGTGGCGGGAACACTAAAGAGAAAGCCTAATTGATGTTCTTTGTGTGTCCTGATTACCTTTTGAGATTTGCTATCAGGGTCAAATGAAAATGCTTTTAAGAAAGTATTAAATACAACTTATTAATATGCCATTGCCCATTGCCATCAGGTTGATTCTGACTCATAGTGGCCTTATAGAATGTAGTAGAACTGTCCTATAATGTTTCCAAGTCTGTAAATCTTTATGGAAGCAGACTGCTACGTCTTTCTCCTGTGGAGTAGCTGGTTTGTTCAAACTACTGACATTTTGATTAGCTGCTGAGTGCTTAACCACCGTGCCACCAGGGCTCCTCTTATTAGTATAAGACATTATTACTCTAAAAACACTTAGTATATGATGAAATTTAATTGCTGTGTCTCTGCAGCAGCTGATAAAATCAAGGCCTTACATGTAAACTCCAGAGGATGAGGCCTGCATGAGTTTGAAATAAAGGCACAGGCCCACAGAGAAGCAGTTGTCTACCTTTAAACACAAGTAAGATGGTTCAGCTTCATTGTTTGGGAGTCAATTGAAAAGAAAGGATAGTGAGGAAAAAAGCACATGGAAACATTTCTGTTATTAAATAAATATTGAAAAGTCAGCTCCAGGGACCAGTCTTATCTTCCTTTTTCTTTTTCCTGCCAGATATCTTGAGAAGGTTATACTTCTTCACCTTACCCCCTTTATATCACACTTCATACTCCCCAGTTTATAGGTTACCCCTGCCGTCCTCTCCCATTCCCCTGAAATCCTTCTCATCATGGCTACCGGGGACATGCTGGTGGTAAATTCCAGGGGACAGTTCTTAGTCTCTATCATATGTGACCTATTCATGGCACCTAATGGGATTCCTTCCTTCAAACAAACACACTCTCCACCCCTCTGGGTGGAGCTCAGTCTTTGTTATCATTCCTCCACACTTTGTTATCATTCCATTGCTCCTCAAGAGTGGCCCTCAGTATCTTTTGACCTCTTCTCAGCTCTTATCACTTGATGCAGATTTCTGGGGGGTGGGGGTGAGGGTGGGGGGTATCACCTACCACTCACACTCAAATGGCCCATAACTGAATCTCTCAAACCCTAATAGTGTTCCTGGACTCTAGGGTCTACAGATACCTCAGACTCAACCCACCAAACTGAATTCCATTTCTCCTGCCCCAGTAACTCCTCTTATATTTCTGTCTTCAAGTGGCACAGCACCTAAGCTCAGATCTCCTGACAACCACAGGATTCCTTCCAAATGACTTGTTTTGTCCCTTTCCATCCTCACTACCTCTGCTTTCATTCAAGATATCATTAAGACTTGCTAAAGGCTACTAATGAGTTTCTCAGCCAATATTCAGCTCCCTTAAATACTTCCTTCCTTGTCAGAGGGGTTTATGCTGTCCTGTGAAGATTCCCCCACCTGCCTTACATTGATGACACTGATCACACTGGACTATGAGATCATCTGTGAAAATATCTAGCCATCGCGATACATATCATGGGCTTCTCGGAGTGGGAATCACATATTACTCACTGTTAGCCTCCAGGAGATGGGGCAAAACTAGTCTAAGGCAGCTGCCCAGTAAATGTTTAGTAACCAACTGAATGGAAGAGCTCTGGACATAGGGCTTATGTGCAGCTGCTGCTGATTATGAACTAATTCTGGGCGGGGTCCCAGCCATCTCCTTAGAAATCTTTAGGTTCTATGTGAGGTAAGAATGCTGAAGGCAGGCAAGGTCATGATGACAGCATTTCTAACAGCATAATTAGCTGAGGGTTGTCTGGGAATGCCAGAGAAATGGCTGACTTGAGTCTGTCACTAGGAAAGGGTGGTGTAAATGTATTAACAGCCCATCCTTGAAAAACAGGAGAGGTGGGGTTCCCTGAGAAGAGAGAAGAGTAGGCAGCTGCGTCCTCAGTGGATGTTGAGAGATTCAAACTCACTGAGTCACCCCCCTTCAAGGCCATCCACTCCAGATGGAAGGAAAGAGCACACCGGGTATCAGAATGTGTGGGTATTCTGAGGCAAGCTCAACCTGGCTGTCTAACAGACACAAGCTTTCCTTCCACAAAGTTAAACTAAATAAACTCATTATTGCTTTCCTCTTGCCCTTGTGTTGCTATCATACTTTGCATTATATTTGGCATCTTTTTAACATTCCCATTTCACTGAATCAAAAAAGTCTTTTTGTGAGTCAGTATTATTCTAGGTGTAAAATCTGAGACATAGAAAATGTCACTGAGTTATCAAAGGCTACGTAGAAAAGTCAACGGCACGTCAGGGCCACCGGTGCTACCTGGGTGCCCTGATGGTTTCACACACTGATTTTGGTCTAAGGCTCTAGGGAGTAAGGCTAAGAGCAGGTTAACCTCTTTGTCCACCAGGTGGGTGAGTTTTCTCAGTGGCAAAGGATATGAATGAATTCCTGATGGATGTACCAGACATAGGGGGGAAATTACTCTTCACCATAATGCTTAGCAATCTAATCCTTACGCAAAATATTTTCTGTACTTTTTAACAGCTAAGGAGAAAATTGGCCTTTTGAATGCTCCCCAAAGAAAAGTTTCTTCTTTTAAAAACAGCAATAATCACTGTTAGACAAGGTGCTTGGTAAAGGAATTAGCATAAAATTAACAACGACAATAATCTTCAGGTTGACTTGGATCAGTCACTTGTAATTTGCAGTTCACTTTAATTAAAAAAGTTCATCATGGATGAGCCTCTATATCTATCTATCTTAAAAGAAATCTTCCTTTAGAGTTACATATATGTATGTATATATATACATAGATATGTAGATTCACATACATATATGCAGTATTTTGTTCTGCTGTGCATAGGGTTGCTATGAGTTGGAGATGACTCAACAATACCTTACAACAAATATATGTGTACATATATATTCTATAGAACTTTGTATAATATGTATTACATATGAGTTGACATATTGTAAAATTATATACATATATATATAAAACGTAAAATAGATATACATATATATAAAATCAGATGTTATGTACATACATACAATTTTATATACAACATGAAGTTATATATTATGCATATTATATATGTGTGAATATATACACATTATACATATATATGGAGCCTTAGTGGCACAGTAGTTAACGCTTGGCTGCTACCTGAAAGACTGTGGTTTGAACTCACCAGCTACTTGGCAGGAGAAAGACGTGTCAGTTCCCATAAAGATTACAGCCTTGAAAACCTTATGGGGCAATTCTACCCTGTCCTGTAGGGTCACTATGAGTTGGGATCAACTTGACAGCATTGGGTTTGGCTTTTGATATAAATGTATATGCACATGCGTGTGCACACCCCCCCACACACCTTTGTGAATAGTTAAAATTTCTCACTTCATTAAAATGTTTATGTCCTCACAAAACTTGCTTTAGCTTTATCCACCTTGTTATTTTATTCCCTTCCAAAGGTTCCCTGGGATTACTAGAAAAGGCTATCATTCAAGATTTGTAGGCAGCAAACACAAAACTTCCCGCCCACTACTCTCCATTGTCCCCCAACACCAATCCACAAGATCCCCTACTCTAGGACACAGGCAACAAGGGCCTGCTCTCCTTCAGACCTTACATGAAATCATATAGTCACAAGAATAATCACAAATCATATAGCCCTAAAGCATGACCATTGTCAGCAGGTGACATCCAGGTACAAAGATAGGAAGAGAATGCATTTAGGCAGACCATTAATTCTTTGAAATCCTTGCTCAAAGGAAACTGCAGTTAATCTCCTAATAGTTAACATTGGAATACACTCTTTTTCAGCATTGAGCATTTTTGAGAAGGCTTTTATCAGAGTCGTGGGACTCGTTTTGTTAAGTTAAAGTTCGGAATTATCCTCTGGAGAGCCAACTATGTCCACCCACCAAATGATTTTGATTCCCACTATTTAATCATGGCGGTGCAGTGGTTATGCACTCAACCAGAAGGTTGACAGTTTGAATCCACTAGTCCAATCTACAGGAGCTCTAGTAGCGTAATGCCTAAGGCATTTGACTGCTAACCAGAGGGCTGGCAGTTTAAACCAACTAGCCACTCCTCGGAAGGAAGATGGGGCAATCTACTTCCATAATAACACTGCCTCGGAAACCCAAGGAGGGGTCGCTATGAGTTGGGTCTGACTCGACGGCACATAACAACAGTTCAATCTACAGGACAAAGATGTGGTAGTTTGCTTCCATAAATATTTACAGTCTTGTAAATCCTATGAGGCAGTTACACTGTTCTTTAGGGTCACTATGAGTTGGAATTAACTCATTGGCAATGGGTTTGGTTTTATTGAAACCTAGTTTTACTGAAACATGTTGAGGTATGTCACTCTAGGGGAAGATTTTCTTAAAACCAGATGCTTCCCTGGACGGACAGCACATTTGCAAACCTCCTACATGGTTTTCCTAAGAGTTCAGCCTTTGGTTGTGGGTTGAGTAGTTCACTAACTTCTACAAATGTATAAAAGACAAAGGCGAATGTATATAAAAAGCATGCATGTATTTAACAGCACTTTTTTAAAGTGCTGCATGGCACTAGACTCAAGGAACATTTCAGTTGTCGGGTTATACAGAAGTATTTATAACCAGGAAACCTCACTTCAAAATCACTTCATTTATGTGACTGGGATAAGGAAACAGCATGATACACCTCTCTAAGGTCTGCCAATGACTCTCTCAACTGAGAATTTTCTTTGGTCTATTTTCCCCTGACGAAGGTGGAAATGTTCCCTGGCTTGGTGATAACTTACCCTTTCCAGAGATTTCAAAAGGTTTTGTCTCTCTTTGAGCTTCTGAATACTGATGACAATTTTGTGTCTTGCACCTTTGGTAACATTCTGTAATTAAACATAAGTATTAGTATCATGTTTTTAAGAATCAGCTTTGTTGTTGTTGTTGTTATGTGCCATCAAGTCGGCCCCGACTCATAGCGACCCCTCCTTGGGTTTCCAAGGCAGTATCACTACGGAAGTAGGATTGCCCAACCTTCCTTCC
>NW_006921801.1:3443152-3458353 GCF_000298275.1 Orycteropus afer afer | reverse complement strand
GATGGCAATGAGTTTGGTTTGGTTTTGGTTTAACTGAATAGCAATAGTGGGCCTAAGAATTAAACCCTTGTTGATTATAGACACTGCAAATTTCTCAAATCAGGTCTCTGATACAAACTTCTGGGGATTTCTTGCAACTGTCCCACAGAATTCCTCCTAAAATAGGAATGGACGGGCACACCAGTGGCATTTCATTTACTTTGAAAGATTAAGACTCAAGTGACAAATGAACCCACTTCTCTAAGATGAAGCACTGGGGATAAAATTTCCATTTAGCTTTGATTTGGGGTTCAAATGAATTAAAGCGCTCTCAAAAGTTTGTGCTGGTCTCTGGCTTTGCCCTCGGTGTCAATTTCTTCTTGTTTTTTGAACAATTTGAACAATTGATGACTTAGACTTTTCCCTCAACTTTGACCCAAACACAAAAATGCTCTTAGAAACAGTTCTCATCAATCCCTGGAATCTCAAGGAGCAATCAAAATCAAGAAAGCAGTGGGAGAAGTGTTAGGAAGTTGAAATTAGTGCATTTCATTCTCTGAGAATGTGCAGTGACTTTGAGCTTTGTCTCACATCTCAATACTGGTATTCAGCCAGGCCTGCAGAGGTTAACTGAGGGTATTGAATAGGCGACGGGAAACCAGCGATCTGCTGGGAGCTATGCTTCCAGACCAACTATGCCCCAGATGGGACAATCTCCTCTTCCTGTAAGGGAAATATTATTAGCCCGTTCAGACCATTAATTCCTTTAAATCATTGCTCAAAGGAAACCAAAGTCAATTTGAAACATGCAAATAGCATTTTAAGCAAGGGAAACAAAGACATCAGTCAGCTCTATTTTCTTGAGCACAGCATGGTAGGAAACATGCTTAATTTCAGGAGTTCTGTTGACTGGCCTTTGGCATCCACACTTGGGGAGAGATGCCTTAGAACGGAGAGGAACTCTTGTCTTTTTTATGTCATGCAGAAAGGAAATGAAATCTCAGACTTGGGGAAATCCCATTCTTGATGATTGTCCCATGTTATTCAAGATGATGAGGAGACAAAATATTTTGTGCAATTTACTCTAATCTCAACTAAAATCGGTCTGCATATGCTTTTGGAAATGTGTTGGGTAGATCTGAGGCTGTCCTGGTTCTTCTACTCCACAGTCTGGTTAGAAGTTAGGTGACTTGTAAGGAGACTCGACCACAGACAATCTGTCATTCCTCTGGTTGGGCAGAGAGGGAGGAAGCCAGGTGAGCAAAAATAGGGAAACAAGGCTTTCAAGGCTTTTTTTGAATGTTATTTCATCTAGGAGATGCCAATGATTCTTCCCTAATACCTTTGAACTTACAGAGTGTACCTGGTTTATATCTTTTTCATAACACTTTGCCACACCTCCATTTATCCTATAGCTGTCTGCTCATCTTCTCTCTCTTACTGGACCCTGAAGGCAAGAACCTTACTCACCACCTTAAGCAGCCATCAGGCCAGCACCTGAAGTTCCTAGAACATGACAAGCTACTGAGTGGTGCCCAAATAAGGTATGGGTATGGGCCCAAACAAGGCTGTCCAGGCATCATGCTCATTTGGGACACCTTCTCGGGGAATAATCACCTGATGTACATACCTGAGCCTCCAGCTGGCACTCAGTGAGGGCCATCATTTCCTCATAGGTCATCTGGGAGAAAAGCGCAGCATACTTGTGCAGGCGGAGGCTTTTCAACCAGGCTGGAACATCTGTGGTGCAAGAGATGCGCAAGAGATGGGGAAAGAAATTGAGAGGGAACGAGAAGAGATGACAAAAGATGTGGGAATAGAAAAAGGAAAAGAGGGTGATGGTCAGAGAAAAAATAAAAAAAGAAAAGAAAAGAAAACCTTTATGTTACTACTTGTTTAATCTGGTAGCAAATTATGGATTTAGAAGTCTGAGTCTACCCTGATATTCCACTATTGGGCTCCTTTATTCTACTTTACTTGGATTGCCTTAGACTATGGGTTGCTAACTTGGGGTCCATGGGCTTCAGGGCATAAAAGAATCCTCTAAAATTATATTCCAATTTGTGAATATATGGGAACTTTTATGGCTAGGTTTACAGTTTTCATAAAATTATCAAAGGAATCTTCTTGACCAAAAAATTGTAAGCAATTTCTGCTTTAGCTGGACTACTTCATTGTTGATTTGGAAAGAACTGACTTAGAATGTTAAAACTACACACGATGAATCTAAATCTTGGATAATTTCTTTCTAGGTTCAATGCAGATCTCCACATGCTGTTTCTCCCACTTCCACAGTAATAGGAAAACCAGTTAACAGCTCCATGGGTGGATTCCCTGTAATTCCTGGCCTGCTCTTTCTTCTGCCTTCTTTTACCCCACTGGGCATCCTCAACCCCAAAACTATCAATCTAGTGGGGTATGTCAGCTGACCACCTCTTTAAGCTATGAAATATCTTTGACCTTCTCCTTGAATGCCAACCACACATATCCAATGATCATTAGAGCTTGAAAGTTCAAAGATAGGCTAGACCACAGGATAATGGAAATTCCAAAGCACACCTGAAATAAGACCCAAGTTTGGGATTCTAGAGTTAAAACAATCAAATAGTAACTTTATCAAAAGTTCACCTTTTATTATTAACTTATTAAGTAACGAAAGCAAAGGACTTGCCCATATTCCTTTGCCTCAGAAATTTTTGAGCTGATAGGATCTTTGAGACATCCCTAGAATCATCTCTCCTTACCTTTGACCTACTTTACACATGGAAACATTAAGTCACTAATATACATCACAGAGAAAGTAGGCAATGAAATGGGACTAAAACATGGGTCTCTTGATTCTGAACATTTTCCTAGACTGCATCAACTTCTTGCGAAATAAGGGCTAAACAACCCATTAGTGGTAGGGCAGGAATAAACAGTGACTGTAATGTACTTCAAACAGCTAAAGCATTGAGTAAATGTTATTCATGAGGTATTATCAATGAGCTATTACCCATTACTAACCATGTTGATTCAAGTTATTGTCCACTGCTAAATGCATTGTTATGAGATATTGATAGGGACCACAAACACTCCAAAATAAGTGGGAACTTTCCAATTTTCCAATGTTTAGAGTAGATAAATAGACTGATTAAAGAGGCCTGGCCCACTCTTAAATTAGGCCTTGCCTCTTGGGTGAACTAAAATCTAGGGAATGTGGGCATGTGGAATTCAAAGATACAGGAGAGGGAGTGGACATGGTGAAGTTACTTCTGATTTGCAGTAACATGAATGCCAAAGAAGGAAAATTGTTTGAGAAATAAAATCAGTCAATGGCATTTTAAGAACAAACTCATCTCAGGCAAGAAATCACTTGATTCTGTGCTTGTTAGCCTTCATCCTACTGTGTTGAGTGCATATTCCTTCTGGGACCATCATTAACTACAAGAGACACATACTACCAACCCCTTGCATGCTTCTCAACTCAAACTGTAGTTGGAACATGAGTCCAGGACATGCCAGCTCAGGAATCTGGTACATTCCCTCCTGTGACATCCTGGAGCTATTTTAGCAGACTTTATTCTCCATTGTGTTTTTGTTGCTGTTGAAACAATGGCAGAGCTTCTGCAATGTGAGCAGCAATGAACTTAACTACAGATTTGGCTTTGAAGCCAACCATATGTACCTGCTTTGCCATCAAGTTTCATATTTGTTATTTACATCTTTGAAAAGCCACACATGAATCAATGATCATAGTTCAGAGAAGTCTGAGTAAACTGATGCTACAACGGAGCACAATTCATCATAAAAGAGCACTGAGCAGCCTCACGGGCCAAACTATCACCAGGTGCCCTACATCTTAATCATAAAACATCCACTGATGATAAAACAAAAAGGCTCCTGAGCTACTGAACTGTGTTGCAAACTGGGTGCTCCAAAGCCATGTTGACAACAGACTGTTTTAAGAGTCAAGTAAGAGTAGGGTGCAAACCTCAGCTTGGTTAAGTCTCAGTTAAATCAATGCTAGTTCCTTTCTATATAATTATTTTGAATTGCCCTCGGCTGGAGGGAAAAAAAGAGCCTGCCCCATTCATTTAATCAAAATGCACTGAGAATAGTTTTCCTAGAAAAAACTCCTACACAACTTCAGAACATGATGGGGTGGGCCTTCCTGAATTTATTTCTGGATATGTGCCTGGGGAATGTAAGTTCCTTGTGGTCAGATGTTTCTTAGGGCAGACAGGTGTTGACTCTGCCTTTAGAACACGCCTCTTGGTGCCTAGTTCAGTTCAATGCGCTTAAAGATCTTTCCTTCCTGCAGCATTAATTGATGAACAAAGAAGAGGAAATCCCAGTTCTTAAGAACATAGCCTACTAAACTTTCACCCCTTGGTTGGCTTTGAGGCACCTTTTCTTGCCAGAAACGAAAACAAAACTCCATTAAAAGGAAAACAAACCAGAGGACTGAAAGCCTTGACCATTCACTTCCCCCAAGCCAGGAATTCCAATGACTTGGATGCTGGATTCTGTAAGATGTTGGCCAGGGATGAACCTTAACAAAAAAGTTCAGGTCTTTCCCATGGTTCAGATGCCACATTGTTGGATACAATGCTGAGAACTATCTAACATAATCTGAGCCTTTCTTTTTTCATTGTGTGAAGCTGTAGCTGTGGCTAGGAGACACAGAAAAGCAGGAGAGAAACAATGGTGTTTCCTGGAAGAGCTAGTCTATGTTTGAAGGCACACATGCCTCCTGGACTCTGACCTCTGGCTGGTGCACAGCTGCTTAGCTTCATCTGAGCTGTTCCTGATGGACATGCCAATGGAGAGACCCAGACTCAAAGGTCTTTCTGCCTTTTGCAGTGTAAGAAAGATAAAGATGCTTTTGTTATGTGCTAGGTTGACGTCCTTGCCAAGTGCGGGCATCCTGACATTCACTCACAACACTTACTGTCTACTATGGCCTAGGCTCTACAAAGACATATCCCTGCCATCAAGGAGCTGTTAATCCAGAAAGAATGGCTGATTCACACAAAAACTAAAATACCTGCAAGAACGAGTGCTAAGTATACTCAAAGTATACTTTGAGTCTGTCCTGGGGAATGAAGGATAGCTTCAAAGTAATAGTAATCCTTGAGTCTTCTGGGCATACTATATTGAGGAAGCCAGAATGGACATGAGAACAGCATATAAACAAAGTACAAACCTAAGAAAGCATTCAGGGGAGAGCAAACACTTGGGTGAATGGCAGAGAATGGCTAGAGACAGGTGGGGCAAATAGGCAGATCAGATGACTGAGACATTTAATACTGAAACAAGGAGATCAGACTGTATATTATGGGTAATGAGAAACTTAATTCTGAGGAGCAGAGAGGCACAGCCATTTTAGTGTGTAAGAAAGATAATTGCTATTAATGTCAAGGCTGGACTGGAGGACAGTGAGAGTGAAGGCCAGGAGATGAATTCAAGAAGCCCTTGAAGTCAGCTTGGAGTGGAGAAGAAAAGGATGAAAGCTGCTAGTACTTGATGATTACTGAACAGGGAGTGAGAGAGGAAAGGAATCTAGGGTAGTTGCTTTGTTTCAGGTTAGGTGAGATAGAAAATACAAGGGAGGAACTGGTTTGGGGTGAGAAGAGAGTTATGGTGAACTCCATTACAGATCAGCTGAATGTCAATGCCACTGGGTCAAGATTTTAGTAGAGGAGTCTGGGCTTAAGAGACAAGTTTCCCGGTCAGTACCACATGGGCAGTTGTTTTAGCTATGGGAATGGATGAGATCACTCAGGGAAACAGCATGGAGTGAGAACAGGAGAGTGGCAAGGTGGAGCCCTGGAGAATGTCAAGCTTTTGGGAAGACAAGCCCATGAAGGAAATGGAGAAAGAGAAGGCCAAGGAGTAGGAAGTTTTTGGGAGAAAGCACCACTATTCCCATATGGATGATGTTGTTGTTGTTATGTGCTGTCGAGTCGGACCCGACTCATAGTGACCCCTCCTTGGGTTTCCAAGGCAGTATCACTACAGAAGTCGATTGCCCCATCTTCCTTCTGAGGAGTGGCTTGTGGGTTTGAACTGCCAGCCTTCTGGTTAGCAGTCAAGTGCCTTAGGCACTATGTTCATATGGATGATGGTTGTCCCCAAACTACAGACATCCTCCATGAAATGCCTTCTAGATCTTGCTGCCATACATGGTGACTTTTCCTCTGAAGATGGTCATTTCTGATAATAATGCTAGACACGCTTTGTGTACACTCTATATTTATCTACCAATGGCTAAGTTTCCAATTATGCTGATTTCTATATCCATTTTAGAGATTGGGTAAATCAGCCACAGAGAGGCTTTCTGATGTATACAATGGTTCATGCAAAAGCTGAGCTCCAATTAGAACTTGGGCTACTTGTCTCTAATGGCTGCTCTGGGAATGGCTGGAAACAGCAGTCAGGTCAAGAGGCTATGCAGCATTCTACCCACAAATGAAGAGGCCCCACAAGAAAGAAAGATTGAACCAATAAGGGAACAAGAAGGGAGGGAGTAAGGCATTCTTGGAAGAAAGAAACATGAACAGCCTTGTTTCCCATAAGATGGCTCACCTGAGAGATGGGAGTTCAAAACACCCATTCTCCACAGAGGGTCAGGCTAATCTCAGCAATTCTCTCCCTCCAAGGAATGAATGCTTCCTGTTCTTTGAGGAAAGTTAACTGAGGACTAAGAAGGTGCCAAGTCTTCATTGTTGAAGTGAGAAGGAAAACCTTCTCAAAAACAACAGAAGCTTATCAACAACCTGAAGATTACTGAAGCCTCTCTTTATTTTTGGCCAGAGAAGAATAAGCAGCCCAATTCTGTCTGTTTCAGCTTCTAAGCAAAAGAAATGGGCCTTGATCTCTAGCCTCTGTGGAGCTGGATCCTCCTGATCTTAACCCTTGATCTTGGGAATTGTCCAGGGTGGCTTCCAGGAGGTCTCATGCTAGTAGGGAGCCATATATGAGTCTCAGAAGGCAGAGAGATGTTTGGGTTGGGGTGAAATGCCCACTGAGAAGAGTTAGATACAAATATAGGGATTACATTTCTTCTCACAGTTCACGTAGCCATGGCATACATAAGTGGTGCTCTACGAGAAATCTGCTTTGCATCATTAGAAGTGGCAGTGGTCCACATCAAAAGCTGCTCCCTGTGTGCCTGCACAGTCCTTAAAGCACTTCAGCTGAAGACACGTGCCTGGTAAGGGATGGAGGTTAAAAGGCTCATGTCCTTTAGAATTTTGGGCAATCCCTAGGACTTGCTTTTCAGACTTCAGGACTCTCAGTCTATCTGAAGAAAGTTGCTACAACTCAGCTCATAGGACACATCCCTGTAGGTTATGTGTAGGCATTTGGGAATTCAAAAAAAATGAAGCAAACTTATTAAATCCTGGCCTTTAAATAAAATAAATTCAGGACAGTGCCTAGAAAGTCAACGTTTAGTAAATTATGACTAGTACCCATCACGGCCATGCTGAGATATGTTCTGGCCCCACATCTAGCTGTGTTACCATGAGCAGTTTCTCCCTGAGTCACGTCAAACTTACGACCTTCAGAAATGCTGTATTCACAAACTTTCTTACAAAAGTTTCTGACAGACTCCTTTTTCTTAAGAAGGATCATGCCTCTCAATACTTTCTTCTAATCTCATCCTGGTTCAAAGGTCTCTATTTCGAAAACAACTCAAAACCCCCAAACAGCTATTTCAGAATAAGCAATATAGTCCCTTCTCTCTGGAGAGAAAAAGTGTACATAACTTTCATCTGCTAAAGATCTTACAAAAGGCAAACTGAGCATATTTTCAAGTCATTTGTCCCCTCCACTCCTAAATGCTAAGCTATATTTTGATCCAGTTTACAGAATCCAAAGTTTCCTTTTAACCTTTATCATTTTTTGTGTTCAAATAGTATACCAATTATCTCTATATTTTCATACTAAGGTAACAGGACACAGCATAAGTATACTCAATTAATATCAATTCATATGGTGGGGCTGGCATCCACATAAAGAGAAACAGATCCCTAATCACTACCTCTCTCACACAGGCAACTGTGTGAAAGTCATGGAGCCCACACTTATGCATTTCTGCCCAGCAATCTGGAACTGAGTCTCCAAAAGGAACTCTGTTACAGGTAAGCACCATACTTAAACTAAGTCCAGGCTTCTTGGGAGGTTAGCCTAGGGAAGACCATGGTATACTTCGGTCCTGGCTCACACACCTCTAATGGAATTTTCCATAGGTTCCCAAACTCAAAATGCCCCAAACTGGTCCCCCCGCCCCCCAATCTTTTTCTCCTTCTATAGACGACAGCAGGCCTTATTCAGGTGTCTAAGACAGAAACCTGGGCATCCTTTTACATTTCTTCTTCCCCATCAATATCGACTTTCAATTAGTTACCAAGCTCTTTCAATTCCATCTCATGAAGAGCACAAACCCATTCCTTTGCCACCAATCTATTGTCGCTTGCCTTGGACTAGCTTATTGTTTCTCAATTACAAAAACATTCCCCAACTCTTAATTGACCTTCAAATCCAGAATCCTCTGCCCCTTCTTCCTGCTAACCAGACGGCTGGCGGTTCAAACCCACCATCCACTCCTCGGAAGGGCGGTTGGGCAATCCTACTTCCGTAGTGATACTGCCTCGGAAACCCAAGGAGGGGTCGCTATGAGTCGGGTTTGACTCGATGGCACATAACAACAACAACAACAACTGCCCCTTCTTCACTTTGAGATATCACCCACACTCTGCTAGGGTCCTTTTTCTAAAGTTCAAATGGAAGCAGGTCATTCTTCTGCTGAAACTCCTTCAACAGCTTCCACTAACTTCAAGATAAAAGTTAAAATCCTTCTCAAAGCCTAGCATCTGGCTTTTTCCTCTCCAGACCCCATCCCCACCTAGCATGAACACTCAAGCCATAGGATCTACTTGGCCAAACTCTCTCACCACCCTGCCTCCACACATGCTGTTCCCTCTGTGTAGGATGCCCTTCCCTCACCTTGTATACTTGGCTGACCTACAATCACCCTCTAAGACTTAGCTTCAGGCCTCTTCTCTTGCAGTTGTTTTTCTTGACTTCCTTCTGTTCTGACTTAGGGCCCTCCTTACAACTTGCACTGCCCCAAGGCAAATCTCTAAGACAACTATTTCCACAACAATGCACCTACAACAAGTAGTCTCACCATGATAGTGAGTCCCTCGAGGCAGAAGCATATCTCTTGCCTTTGTCTACGGAGCAGCTAAACCAAAGCCTGTCTCAGCAGGTGCTTGAATAAGTCAACTGACTTGAATGAGGACAAAACTGAAACCTATTAGTCACTCTTCTCTTCTCTTTGCTCCTGTAACATTGCCACATTATTCAAAAAACAGTCCTGGCATTTTAATAGCCTTTAGGCATGGTGTTTATCCATCCATCATTTCTGAGGACATGATGCTAATATCAGGGGCAAATGTGCTTCCTCTATCAAGTGACTTTTATCGTTTCTTTTTCTTATAGGAAATTCTCGAAATATCTTTTTTTTTTTTTCTTTTTCCCCCTCCACCCTCTTGGCTAGCTGAAGATTCTGTATAAGAGAAAAGATAAGAGAACACATTCTATTCATATGTTGCCCAGGGAAAGAAGGATATTATGACTGAGTACCAATCCAGATAGAATAAAGAATCTCTCCTGGGATAAATCACTATAAAGTGTTTTGTTTTGTTTTTTAAAAAAAGAACAAGGATAACTGAATTTAGGAACGACATCAACATATTTAATTCAAACAGGTATAACCAGGAGCCTCCATGGGGAAAATGAAGGAGGAAAATTTCATATTCCAATTCCATTTCTATCTTCTTCTGGGTTAATTCCAAGTTGAGTCACCAATCTCATTCCTTTTTAGCCTGAGCTATAGCCTGAGATCCCAACCCCAAGAGACATCCAATCTATGCTTTGGAGCAGGCTTACACCATCAAGATGGGGATTTACTATAAAAGGAAACAAAGCCAAGTGGGCAGATGATGTTAATCCTCCGGGAGCAGAAGTTGGTCTCTTTGGTAGAGAACTTAGTGATGACCCCTGGCAGGGTGTGCTGACACCAAGACAAAAAGTGGGCCAGATCAATGTAAGTGGAAAACAAAATGAGGAAAAATGCTAGGTAGTGAGGTTTATTCCACACTCTTATCCCAAGAGGTGTATTCTTAAGGGACAACTGGTGGCCAAACCTGGCCAGCTCGTCTAGATGAAAAAGAAGGAACGAGTGAACACAGTATTTCAGCCAGGTATGCACAGACTGCCAGCAAGGAAGATGAAGTCACACTAAATTAAGCTCAATTATGTTGACTTTTTATTATGCGGGGTGTGGGGATTGGGGGAGAGCTACATGCATCCCTGTAGATTTGGGAACTCCTCCAAATTTGACTACAGATTTCCTTGTCCTCATAGACTAGATGTTTAGAAATCAGAAAAACAGGAATAAGATGATGGCATCCTGAGTGAACCAGCAAGCAGCTTAAAAGGACTAATGCTCCTGCAAAGTGCCTGGGCCACAAGAAAGAGTGTAGATCTGAGAGGAAGAGCTGGCTCTGTTTGAAAGCGCTTCACTTGCTTTCCTATTTTATTTCTCAGAAAGTACGAATTAATATGGAAATTGAAGCCAGTGTCTCATCTTGGGCACGGAAATCAAAAGACGAACTCAGGTTGGGCTACTTCTTTAGTGTTCTCCTGGGAAGCCATCTTGAATAATCTTTGAAGGTGGAACAGTCATTAGCGGTGGGCCTCTCACGGCAGGGTGGAGGGGTGAGGCATTCATGTTTAACAAACTCTGGCCCCTGAGACTGTGGAATGTTGCTGTTTGGGTATGCAGATGATATGTGACCTATCAGCTGAGTTGCAAATCTGGTACACTTTTTCCACAAATAGTATCCTTCATCCTCTAGAATGTTTCTTCTTTCAAAGATTCTTATTATTTAATTGGCTAAGGACTTTATACTTTGAATCCCAATCTAAAACTCTGAAAGCAGAAAAGTTTGATAGACCAGCAGAAGGTAGAAATGTATAGAAGAGTTCTCTGCCTCCTTCAGTCATCAATAACCTGTTTATCTGACCACACTCCTAGGTCTATAAAGAAAATCTGGGATGTGAACTCTTGTGTGACTCATTTCCTGATTGAGGAAGCTCTGAGGAAACAATTCTCACTAATTCTGAAGAAAGGAGTTGAGTAAGGTTCTAAATGGGCTATTCATTGAGCTTTGGGATACTTTTGCTTCTTTCCCAAAACAGGGATAACACATTTATTCAATTTCTTTCTTACCCATGTCTCTTAAAAATCCTACTATCTTTATTCATTTCCCACTTCAACATGCCAGCACATGATAAGCACACCTTTGCCTATGGACTCAAAAAAAAAATATATATATATATATATATCTGTCTATCTGTATATATTTAAGTAAAAAGGTAAGAAAGAAAAAGGCAGGAAGACACAAATGAAATTCCAAAATGCAGACAGTGGAATCAGCATTCCTGTCTGGGAGAGATTTATATCCTGGTGAATGGCCTTTCCACAGGATGCTCCTTGCCCTTCAACACCAAGGCCACTGCCTCTCCCCACAACACTGGCAATCAGAGCTTCGTCATATGCTTTATTGGAAACATGACTTCCACACACTCAGAAACTTTGCCCTGAGAGAAGCTAGTCCAAAGTGACAACTGTCTCAATCTCCCTTGGCCCCTCAGGTATTCTGATGCCCCAGCAGCACAGATGCCAGTCAGGTTTACCTACAGCATGTCTGAGCCTCACCTTTTACCTGTCAACTGCTTCTCAGATACTTGGGCAGATAAACATGTTAAGGATCAATTCAGTAGCATACACTTAGAAATGGGTTTTGCTAGTTCTCCAAAATTATGACATACTTCCTCAAAATGAAAGAGGACAATAAGCCCCCAAATCACCCATTGTTTTTGCTGTCTGTTAAAGATCTTGAAAGATCCATTTGTATCACCAGAGGAAACTACTGAAACATATCCCACATGCACATGCACCAGGCACCCAGCACAGGAACCCTCACGGGGGTGGAGGGTGTGGGGTGCAGGCCTAGCAGTTCAGAAGAGGATACAAGGAACGTGCCAGGGAAGTAGCTTCATCTCAGCCTCATTCTCCCATTTGACAGACTATTTTCCAGCCTGGTACTCTCTTATACCTGGCACCTGGGTGGTGTGCAACATGTTTTCTGTGCCAGACTTCTGGGAAGCAGGGGTCTCTATATCAACTGATCACTTTCAAGAGAAACCTCAAGACTCCTGATGCCTCTTCCCAGCATCTTAGCCCCTGAAGCCTAACTGGTTATTGTTTCATCATCTAACATTATCATTAGCGGGTCTCTGATGAGCATCTTTCCCTAAAGGCCTCCTAGCCTTGAACACCTCTAGTCTAAAAATACAGAATGCACAATCCTCTTTGAATTTATGGGTAATCTGGAGATTTTTATCTCCTGATGAGTCTCTTTAGAAGGAGGTAGATTTACGGGGCACAGTAGGCACATTTGTTTATGCAGCACAAAGGCCATTATCACCTGTATGCAAATCTGTTATCAAGCTTAAAACACTGTCAGGGAGTTTCAGTGGGATTTTCGTGTCCCTTAAGCAGCAGAGAAAAGAGTTTGAAGGTTTACTTGCATACCAAGGAGAAAGGGAGAGAGAAAGGAAGCACCACTGTAATGCTACATGAGGAGAGATTTAAAAAAAAAAGATCCTGTGGTTTGTTTTTTCTAAATTATTGACAGTTCCCTGGCCACAGCAATGAGGGAGAAGGCAGGAGCAGCTCAGTGTCTTTACAAACAGGATGGACTGAAGAGTGTAGGTGCAATGGGACAGCCTCTCACTGGGAGCTGTAACTCATTTAATTGTCTAAAAGCTAGTACATTAAAAAAAAAAAAAAAAGAGGGTGTTGACCTCTTGCTCTGGTTCCTGCTTCCCAGGTTTTGGCAAGAAGCACTGGAAGGGAAATCCAAGTCCTCTCCTCCAGAGTGAGCCCTAGAGTTCAGAGAAGGACAGATTGACTGTATGAGCCTTGGGGGGGTAGGGGTGGGTCCTCCTCCTCTCTTGCTGACTACCTCTCTTTTTTACCCTCTGATTCCAAATAAAAGGAGGGACTTTGTCCCCAGTGGTTTCTTGTTTAGTCACTCACCTTTCATACCACTACCTTCTTCTTGGAATGTGTTACGAGCAGTAGTCTGATCTTCTAAGTGTTCACTCCCACCACTTCCTGAAGAGGCTACACTGCTTTGTGGAGACAGGGGGGCATGATCGGAGGGGAGGCACTGGGGTCCTCTAGCTCGTAAGTCCTCATGAGACATCCATCCATGTCCTAGAGGCTGGTTTGGCACATTCATGGGTGGGGTAAGGGACACAGATCGTTTCAAAGGGCTGTGGTGTGCCTGGCCTGAGAGAACTGGAAAAAAAAAATAAAATGAAATAGGTTATTCCCCCCCCTTTAGCCTGGGATGCAGAAGAATCCACAATACCTTTCAACCCTGAGAGATCCCACTATCTATGTTAAAACACCCTCCGTGGTCATAGCCAGTTGGGTATAGGCTTACTATGGTCCTTTCTTTGGGGTGGTTAAAAAGGATGTCCCTTTTGGTGGGTTAGGTTTCTCCAAGGTGGCTAAACCAACAGTGTCTACGCATCTGCTTTAGCCTTTGTGCATCTAGATTTGGTTTTAGTTCAGATTTATTTTAGTTTGGATTTGACTCTAGAAGTCAGGACTTGTAGCAGTAGGTCCACAAACCAGGTAAGGCCTGATAGCTTGTCAATAATTAAAAAAAACAAAACAAAACAAAAAAACCTGACATCACTCATGTCATTTCGGGAGGACTTCTTGAAGGGTAGGCAGGCTGGATACCATCTGGGATCTTTGCTAGGCTGAGCTAGAAGAAGGTGAACTAGTCCTTCCTACCAGGGATAAGGGACTGCCACCTCTGAACAGTGGTATAGGCTCAGTGAGGGATCCCAATACTAACATGAACCTCAGGGTACTGGACAGTGGCAGCTGTGTGTGAATGGGCTGATTCTTTCCCGTGGTCCCACAGGTTAATGCCAAACTTTATATTAAAAACACTTCCAGGCAACAAGGATTTCATTCAGAAGGCAATGGGGTGCTCTCAGGCAGCTCGGAATGGTTTTTACCAGCATGTTCAGCCCTGAAGCACAGTGAGCAACATCTGTGTAGCCCCCATTTTTAATTTCTTTTCCAGAAAACTAGGAAAAAGCAACAGAAACTCACATATCTAGCCAAATTAAATTGAGGTCATCAAGGGAGGGATTTAACCAAAATCAGCGCTGAGGGAGTCGACGTTACCCTTGGTTGGTTTTTCTGGGTGTGTAAAGTGACAACTTTACAAAATAAGTCTATTCATAACGTTCTCTCTGCACCGGTTCCTGACAGATCCAGTTTATTTTGACTGCTGCTGTACTAACATGGAATAGAGCCACATGCATTTTTAAACATTTTTCAGGGAAGCCATTAAATTCTGTCTCAGGCTCTATCCCCTTCAATGTGGTATTTGCTCTCCCAAGTCTGGATTAGTTCTTCTTTGCTGGCGTTAATTTTTCTGGGTTTTTCAGTAAGCAGACCAGACAGCCTAACGGTGAGGGATCCTGCTCTTTATTAAACTGCATTTCTGGTGGGACAGCACACACATGAAAGCTGAGTGGCAGATGCCTACTGTGCTCCCAATTAAAATAATAAAGACCAAAGACAGAAGGCTGGGTGTTTCCAAAAGTGTATGGGGCAGCGGTGGGGTGGCTAGGCTGGGGACTGTCAGCGGACAGTAGTCAGGCCCTGAGAGCAATGGAGGCTTGCACTTCTGGTGGCAGTTTCCCTTTGGCTGGATATGCTCAAAGGGCAGTCTGTGTGAAAAGTGACAGTCAGAAGGACCAGAAACTCATTAACAAAAGGGGGGGGGGGAAGGGAGTTGCTGAGTCTAGAATTTGTAATCTGAGTAATTTCTAAATTGGGTAGATTCTATCCAAGGCAAGGAATTATTATTATTTAACTTAAAAATAAGAAAAAGAGATCTTGTTGTTGTTTTAAATTAACCCTGTTGTTGTTATGTGCTGTTGAGTCGGACCCAACTCATAGCAACCCCTCCTTGGGTTTCTGAGGCAGTACTGCTACAGAAGTAGGATTGCCCAACCTTCCTTCTGAGGAGTGGCTGGTAGGTTTGAACCACCAGCCTTCTGGTT
>NW_006921801.1:3434049-3442964 GCF_000298275.1 Orycteropus afer afer | reverse complement strand
AAAGGCTGAGAAAAGGGAGGGAGTGGGAAAAGGAAGCAGCAGCAAAAATGAAGAGAGAAGCCAAGAGGAAGAGAAGCCAGACATCCAGAAAATCCATTTCATGCCTGTCTAAGTATTTATATAAAATTGGGCAAACATGTCCAAGGCTGCCCTGACCACTGGGAAGTGGCAGCGTAGACTTCTTTGCTGTCTAGTACCTCTACAACCACCTGAGAATATTGGTGGATGCTTCAATGGTGCCAGTCAGGTGTGCCCCACATGCAGTGGGGTTCCTCTGTACAACCGGAATTGGAGTGAGCCTGAAACCATAGAAAGAGACTTAGGCAAAGAGGTATACAAAGCTCAGAGCTGACAGAACTCTCAGGATCCAAGGCTGGTGAGAGCTGATGATGAAGTTGATACTTAGGGGTGATAATAGTGCTAGAATAGTCCAGAACAGTACTGCACACATGTAGCATATGAATTCCATTAGTATGGATGGAGCCAATTTGCCTTTTCCTACCTATTCTTAAAGTCTTCTCTATCGTACCACTGATGGGTATGTGTTGGGCAACCTGTCAGTATCCAAGGACTCCACTGGCTATTGAGAATGGAACTAAATGTTTACCCAACTAAACAAGGCTTATAGGAATTTGCCCATAGAAATCTACACCCATTTCTTCTTATTTTTCAGGACTTGATTATGGCACGAACTTAGCCTGTGCCTCGGTGCTGTAAAGAAAATCAATTATACCTGAAGTCCCAGGACCTTTTCCCAATGTCTTTCTACTAAAGGCCTGGTCTTTACCATAAAGGGAACCACTTGACTCCCATAGCTGGCGTCAAACTTAGAAATATCTCCTAAGAGGCAACCTGCTGTAGCTTCCAAGCACATGGCCTCATACTAAGCTGCTGGACTGCAGAGAAGAAAACCCACGGAGAAGGCTCCTGGGTGGCACAGGCTGGTTTTCCTGAGGGAAGAAGTCTGTGACAGTGTCGGTGGTCATGCCAGCAAGGCCAAATGGAGGTTAAGACTGATCTTCAGGTTTAGGCACTGGTGACTACAAAGCTTATTTTGATGTTACTTGCTGTGCTCGAGCACTTTGCTTGGAATAAAGTGGCAGCGGAAATAATACATGCCATGGGCATGAAAAGTCTGCAAGAAAATAGGACACACAGTAGTGGAATTAATGAGGTGGCAAGTGGCAGAGTATTAATGGTTGCCCTGTGTTATCCCTTTTTTCTTTCTTTTTATCAAAATAACTCATCTGAAGTGGTGATAAATAAAGGAGAAATGGACATTCAGGCCATCAGACCAGTAGGGAGGGGAGAGTAGTAAAAAAAGGCTCCCGAGAAGCTTTCAGCACTGTGTTAACTACTCCCAAATGACTCTACCAAGAGGCAGACCTTTTGAATGCTCTGCTTGCAGAAGGCTGTGCAGCCCAGAACAGCAACTTGCCAGTTTAAGAGAACTGAAGCTGCCCAAATATAATACACCAATGCTGCAGAATGAAGCACACCTTTAAACAGTCCCAGCATAGATTAGAAATTGGCCAATCCCCATGACAGAATTGAGGTCCTAAATGTATACTGCATTTGTGACTTTATGATTGTGTGTGTGGGGGTGGTGGATGAATCGGGACAGATTCATTATATTGAAAATCATACTGCAAATTATCCAGACCAGGAAAATTGTGCCCTTTTTGCTGTTGAAAAACTGAAACTAGAACTTAATATTTTGTACTAGCATAGATTTAATATTGCTCATATGTTTAGAAATCTCTACAGGAAATTTCAGGTATGTTTGTGTATGTGTGTGTGTGTATACATAAGATATCAAGACATCTTTTTGGAATATTTATAAATTCATGTGAACCAAAAGTCAGTAATAACTATTGGCCAAGTCTATTGAAATTTGGAAGCCAGAAACCAAATCTACTGCCATCAAGTCAATACCAATTCATGGTGACCCTACAGAACAGAGTAGAACTGCTCTATAGGGTTTCCAAGACTATAAATCTTTATGGAAGCAGACTGCTTCATCTTTCTCCTGTGGAGTGGCTGGTGGGTTAAACTGCTGACCTTTTGGTTAGCAGCCTAATGCTTTAACCACAGTACCACCAGACTCCTTGAAATGTGGAAAAGGCAGCTAAAAATAATCTTGTTACAGTCGTTGAGCAGTATGATGTAAGCACAGAGGGGTCTTGATCTGGCAATAAACGTCATGCCATTGAGAGCCAGCCAATGTTTCTATTTTTTCTTTTTTTTTCCAGCCAATGTTTTTGACCTCATCTAACCTTATAATTTCTTTTTCATCTCCAAGCATTTTAATGATGCCCTTTACAACACCTTTTTAGGGGAAAATACGATGACTGGCTCTGGGTTCTGTTCTTTCAAGTATTTTTTTGAAAGCCTGGAAATCAGCTTTCTTTCCCACTTCCTTTGACCAACGTTGACTTTGTTTCAACTTTTAATTATTGAAATAAGATACAGGAAATGACTTTCCAGGATATTTAGTACTCTCTTAAGAAAATGAAATAGAACTACATTCTCTGCCTTCTAATATGAGAAATAACAGGACCTATGTTGTTTTTGTTGTTATGTGCCATCAAGTCAGCCCTGACTCATAGCGACTCCTCCTTGGGTTTCCGAGGCAGTATCACTACGGAAGAAGGATTGCCCAACCTTTCTTCCGAGGAGTGGCTGGTGGGTTTGAACCGCCAGCCTTCTGGTTAGCAGTCAAGTACCTTAGGCACTATGCTACCAGAGCTCCTATAGAGAGAGGAAAGCTTGGGATGCTGGTCCCACTAGCTCCTTGGTTTCACTGTCAGGATAAATAATGTACCTCACTGTCAAGGAGAGATGTGATCCACATAAGTGAACAGGACAGATAACTGAAGCTCAACTCTGACCCCAAAACTCTATCCTCACAAACTTTAATGCAGCACTTTCAGAGACACATTGCATATTTTGCTGCTCTCCTTAAACTTATACACTGAATATAATTTATACTTTAAAAATTAGTTTTATGACCATAGGTTCATCACCTTCCAGGGCTGGAAGTCTCCTGAAAAACAATATAATTAATTCCTAATTTCTAAGTGTGAGGCCCTGGGTAGTGGAAGGACTTGAGAATGTGCACCAAGCCTGTTAGTAGACAGAACACTGAGTTATGAATGATTTTTTATGTAAGTAGAAAGCATAGCATTAATAAAATATAAATTAAATGTTGCTGAATTCATAGACCTTTTTGTCATTTTTCTGATCAGCAGATTAGAAGTACAATGACAATTTTATGGGGATCCCAATTTTTTTTTTCCCATATGTTAAAAACTAGGTCCTTAACTCAAAGTCATGTGCCATTGGTCTAATAGACTCTCATTTGATACAGATAATTGTTCCCTGCTGTGTTGGTTCAGTGAAGCTTCCGTGGGCAAGATAGGTGGTCTCAGGCATGTGTGTGCTTGAAGTTCTCCTGCATGCTTTTTGTAGTTATTCAGCCAACTATTACTTCTCATTACTACAAAGTTCATTTCCATCTATTTTCAGGTTTAGCACTTGTCCTAAAGTCTAGAATCCAGACTGCTGAAGCTATCAGAAATTTGACTTCCTTTTAATAAGGGCATTAGGTATTCTGATATTCTGAAACCATCCTTTTTCATCAAACCAAACTTGTCTTCTCAAACCAGGGTTGGGTTTTATACTCTCTTTATTGCCCTCACTAGTCTAGCTAGATAGACATGATTTGCAACTTTAATCTTTTTTTTCCTAAGCAAGTCTCTTCATTTCTAATTCAGAAGCTGTCTTTCTCATAGAAAAAGCTGTGCTTCGTTAATTCTTCAAAATTCTACATGCTCACAAGCTATAATTCAATCCAATTCCTAACACAACTAAACTTTACAAAAATAACTTATTCTGATTTAGAGATTTTTAAAGGTAAAATGAGGAGATCAGACATTCACACATTATTTAAAAATATTAACTTAGAACTTCTTTCCTGAGTTAAAAGGTTCTGGCTGATTCCCTATGACCCAGGTGAATATGCTGTGATGCTTTTAGTGCAAGGCATGTTAATATCAACACATTTAGACAAAGCATGGAGACTATTCTGCCTATATGTTGTAAATGGTGTACTTCAACAATATTTTCTAGACCTGTTCCCAAAAGAAATTCAGAAATATCAACAGAAACTTTGCTGAATACACCACTTTGAAGGTTCACCACACATAATTTTTAAAGTTTTGCTGCAGAAGATGGTTTGTTACTTGTCAAATTTAAAGAGGGGAAAAAGTTGAACCTACTATAAAAAAGTAATTATTCACTATTGAACCAATCACTATGCAAACTACAATAGGTTCAAAGGAATTGGGGGAATGTTTCTGTCCATTCTCTTAGATTTAGACCTGCTTATCATGCATATTTTTAGGTCCTACCCCAAGAATTTCATCAGACCATCTAAAGAACTACTACTAAAGGTTCTTAATTCTCAAAGACAGGAGTTCTGCTAACACTACAGTATGAAAAATTCCAGGTATATTCTTCATTTTTTTAAAACAAACAAACAAAAAAACCCCCAACATAACACATTTTAGCAAGGCTCAGTGGTGAAGTGACAGTACAGCCCAAAATTCCTCTTCTTTGGTGTTGTGGTGCCACAACCAGTAATCTGATGCCCTGTGGTAGGAATCTTTGGGGAAGAAAAGATTAATAGTACTGCAAGAATACATGAAAACCAAACCAAACCAGAGTGACATCATGCAAATAAAATAAAACCGATCACATTTATGTACAGATCTGTGTAAGTGGGCATGGAAAGTATTAATTGCTAAGGTTAAAATCAACATGCTTTGCCATCACTGCTCTGGGGAACAGATTAAAAGCAAATCTGGAAGGTTAAGAGCCTCGACTCTGCATGCTTGGTCTCTGCTGCTTGTCCAAAGGTTTGGTAAACCAGTGCTCACATCATGTGGACACCAGAAGATGGTTATCCAAAACAGGCTTCATCTTCTACCTCATTCCGGGGGAAGAAGAGAGAACACGCTACACATTGTGATGTGGCTGATGGACAGGACGTTCTTGACAAGCCCAAGGAGGAAGCCACACACTTCTGTGAAGAGAAAGTGTACACTTGCCTACGAAAAAAAAAAAAAACCAAACGGACTGTGGAAGGAGAACCACAGGGAACATCCCCACAAGCCGGGCAAACAGGCACAGCTACCTCTCTTTTCCCCAGGAAGTCTCATTTTCATACAGGATTGAAACGAAAGTATTCTGACACAGGAGAAAACACCTGGAGAAGCTTTGCTGATACTCAGTCCTTGTCGCTGGTGTCAGTTCTTATTACTCTATAGGTGGCTCAGCCTTTGGGCAGAGCAAAGATGTATGTTTCTGCCTTCACACTGTCACTTAAACATTTGGGCTTTTAAGAAATAAATTAGAATGTTTCTGGCAAACTTTTATTACTGCATTAATCTTTGGTACATTTCATTTGTCCTCTTTTGTCAGCTTCTATAATGGCAAAATTGGGTGTTATCCAGTAGAAAATCTATTTTAGATAACTGCTGTTTGACTTTATATTGTCATTAGTTATGAAATAACTTAGACAAGAAACAAAAATACACTTTCTATGGAAATCAGTAGAATCTCACTTACAACTCTAACTTCAAATCAAGTTGTTTTCACAGGGAAAACTGCCCAAATCCTCTCATTCTATCAAAACCAATGACATCAACTAGTGCATTAATTTGACACCACTGAAGCAGATGTTTAGGCCAATTCAAGGGGCTGTGGGATCACCCGAGCCGTTTGGAAAGCTCTTGCATGCAGTTCTACTTTCCTGTATTATGTTTCTTTTCATACTTATAGTTATACCTATATGTTCTTAATGCCTAGGATTATCCTTAGAAATTCTATTCACATAGAGAGTAAAGAGATAACCACAGACAAGTTTAGCTAGAACTGCAGAATTTCATTTTGTTTATGACATGAAGTAAAGAAAACAGGCAAGTGGCCCAGAATGGATTTCAGTGGATATTCTCTTTTTAGCTTTCCAGTGTATCCATAAAAATGTTTTAGTCACTGTGTTTAGGGAAGAGAGATAGTAAAGAAACTCAGAAAGATAGATGTTTGATGACAAAACTTCCCTCCTACTCCCTCTCCAAAGATAAGCTCAAATCATAACTTCTGTTACATCAGCTCCAATGCCTATCCAGGAAATGCTCCCTATGTTATGTAATGCAACATCCATCCTGTGCTGAACAATGCCTTGGCTGCTACTGAGTGTGGCACCAGCAAGGTTATCAAAGTTTGGAACTGAAAAGAGTCAAGACTTCATGATGGAGCAACAGAGTCACAGCAGATCATTAGAGTGTCTTTTTATACCTTGATGCCATCAGCAACACTTGTCAAGAGAAGAAGCAGGTAAATCACTTGAAAGGGGCTAACAAACGATATTTTAAAAACCTGTCTCCTAACTCTTGTCTTGAGCTGAACTACAGGTTAAGTCTTCATTGCCACTGGAGCCTAACGTCTCCCATCTAACGAGGAAATGTGGCTCTAAATGCAGTAACACTGATTGGGTGAGGACAAGCATCATTACAGAATGCCTAAGGCCCTGGGAGATGCAAGAGTTAACATGCTCAGCTGCTAACTGAAAGGTTGGAAGTTCAAGTCCACCCAGAGGCACCTTGAGGTTTGAGTCCACTCAAAGATGCCTCAAAAGAAAGACATGGAGATCTACTTCCAAAATACCAGTCACTGAAAACTCTATTTCGACTCTAACATGGATCACTATGAGTCATAGTCAATTCACCAGCAACTGGTGGTTTTAAATCCTACTGCTATCAGAGCCTCAACTCAGCATTAGCAAAATGCATGACTGGTACCAGGATTTCTTTGAGAGTGACACACTGGACTTTGCCTTTATGAAACAATCTTTTTTATCCCTCTTCTCTCCTTTCTAAGGAGTTCTGGTAGTGCAGTGGTTAAAGCATTCAGCTGGTTAGAACAGTCAGCTGTTTGAGGCTCTGCGGGAGAAAGATCTCCACCCCATTGTGGTCAAGTCGATTTTGACCCATAGCAACCCCCACTGGGTTTCTGAGGAGGCAAATCTTTACAGAAGGAGATTGCCCAGTCTCGCTTCCGTGGAGTGGCTGGTGGGTTTGAACCCCCAACCTTCTGGTTAGCAGTCAGATACCTTAGGCACTCTGCTACCAGAGTTCGGAAGAAAGATGAAGCAGTCTAATTCTGTAGATTTATAGTTTTTGGAAACTTTATGGGCCAGTTCTATTCTGTTCTATAGAGTGGCTATGAGACAGAATCAAGGCCAAGGCAGTGGGCTTGGTTTTGGTTTTCTTTCTTGTGTTAGGAGAATGGTTATAAATAATTAGAAATATATCATGTAGTCCTGACTAATTCTTAACTTAGCTTCTCGATAAAATAATGAGAACTGCAGATTCTCAGCATCACAACTAGCAAAGCAATTCACTGATTAGGGAATTGGTTCTTGTTTTCACTAAAGCATTCAATCTAAATGTCAAATGTAACCAAACCAACCAAACCAAACCCAATGCCCTGGAGTCAATTCTGACTCATAATGACCCTACAGGACAGAGTAGAACTGTAGAAATCATAGGATTTCCAGGGCTGTATCTTTATGGAAACAGACTATCATATCCTTTTCCTGAGGAGCGGCTGGTGGGTTTGAACTGTCAACCTTTTGGTTAGTGGCTGAGCACTTTAACCACTACACCACAGGGCACCTCTCAAATATAACAATACACATAAAATTGACAAAACTGCAATTTGAGCTTACCCTGCTAATGAGAACATTTTTTTTTTCTTTTCGTTAATTAAGAGAAATTGCACGGTTTAAGCTCTCCTGGCTTCCTAATTACATTTGATTGAATCACCAGGTGATTCAAGATAAGCTATTGAGGCTTCACACATCCCAATTCCCACTTTCAATTCACCTTCAGCCTCTTCCCAAATTCTAAGCCAACATAACCTGACCCTGTGGGTGTTGGAACACGGTGAGATTGGTACCGTGTTTGTAAAACTGATTTACTGTGGTCTGTAATTACACATAATGATTTGCGTTTTTGACTTGGCACTGCATTTTTCATTTAAACCATACAGTTCTTCTCTACCACAGAGAAACAACGTTTACGTAATTGCTCTCAACTCATCTACTTGGGTATTATAAATCAGTCCTGCAATAAAAGACTTCCAGAGACACTGCAAGTGTGATGTTCCTTGCATAATTCAGCCCCCAGGACTGTTCCAGTTTAAGGACTGGAACTGAACAGCATTCATTTCTTACTGGATATGAGATGGAGAGGGCTGTCTAAAGCTGTTGGACCTTGTCAGCAGAAAGAACAGATTGTAAGGGTGGGCCCTAGGCCCAGACAGCCAGCGCAGTCAGAGATGGGGTTTCCTTTGCTGCTCCTCATCTACTTCTGAGTCTCCCCCCTTTCACTCATTATATGAAATTGTATTGTGTGTGTGGCCTTCTATTATATGCTTCTGTGTATATACACTGACACAAACTCTTCATTCCACTTCCCATCCTGTAACCTAGAATATTTTTCTTGTAGTCCAGTGGTTCTCAACCTTGGATATGCATTAAAACACCCTGGAGTCTTCCAAATTAAATCCTAACACCCAGCCACCAGAACAATTAATTCAGAATCCCAACAGTGGCGTGGGAGCATTTATACTTTCAGATGCTCCTGGTTGGTTTCGATGGATAACCAGGGCTGACAGCCACCATTTGGGCGGACCTCTGGCCTCAGTGCTCTTCCCCACATCCTGGATATTCCAAACCTCCTCAAGTTTGGGCAGCTGGTTGCTGCTTCTGCCTGGCCTCAATAAGATGCCCTAAAATAACTGGCATCGGCATCTTGGTTGCTTTTATCAAGTGTTTTTTTTTTTGAAAA
>NW_006921801.1:3415181-3433851 GCF_000298275.1 Orycteropus afer afer | reverse complement strand
ACACACACACACATATTTTTTTTGCTTTGGGTTCACATGCAAAATTCTTCTCAGGTTCATTAGCTTAAGATTTTATCACTCTTGCCCAGTATCAAATAAAATAAATGATATTATGGTCCTGCGAGTCAACCCAAATGGTATTTGGGCAGAAAATTCTGGAGATCCCCTAGACAAAGGTTTTGACTTCTTGGGCCTGCATACTGTCACCATTTTCACTCTTGTCTAGGTAGGAAGGAAGCTAGTCAGAGGTCAACCTCAGGCCTTCTCTGAAGGCCAACTGGCTGCAGAAAACTCTAAGCATATTTCCCTTAACCTGGAAGTTCAGCTGGTGAGAGCATTACTGATTCACAAATAGCAAAAAATTGTGTTCCAGATCTGTGGACCAGCAGCATTGGCATCATCCGGCAGCTTGTTAGAATGGTTGAATATTGGGCTTCACCCCAGACACAGTGAATCATGATCTGCATTTTAACAAGATTCCAAGTGATGTGTGTGTGTGTACATTCAAGGGTATAAGGCACTGTCTATACACTCAGCTCTAACTTGTCGAGCAGATCTTGTTCTATTGCTTTTGGGAAAGGCATTAACAAAAACAAAAGCAGCTTGCCAAAGTGAGAAGAATTTGGGATTTGGGTTGGAAGTCATGTAGCCTTTTTGTGCCTCAGTTTCCCCACTAGTAGATATCAAACACTACTACCTCATGAGATTACTGAAAAAAAAAAATCAAATCACTTAACATACATTAAAGTGTTTTTGCAAACTGTGAAGTACTATAATAACAGTGATTGTGAGGATGGCACAAGACTGGACAGTGTTTTGTTCTGTTGTACACAGGGTTACTCACTATGAGTCAGACCAACCTGATGGCACCTGACAACAAAAAATGCCACAGAAATATTCGTTACTAGTTTTAGAGTAAGAATAACCCAATATAAATCAACTGCTAATGGGGAAAAAACAAAACAAAACAAAACTGAAAGTACCTAGCTAATCTGATGACATTCATGTAGCCTTTTCAGCATATGATATTTGGTATTAAAATGATCTCTAATTACTTGATAGTGTTTCGCAGATTTATAAGAGATGAATTTTCCACTATGGTCTGTCATACCAAAGAGTGCCCACCTCGCTTTTTGAGAATCTTCACTTACACTGACAAACCTTTCCCTGCCCTAATCAGAGTCATCTTTGATTGAGACTCAACTTGGCCTGTCCTCTTCTCCCACACACTTTAAGTGTTCACATCACCTGGATCACCTGAGGCATCTGGAGGTCTGTCAGAACATGTGGATCCTCTTCTTTTCTACTAATGTTCAGTGCCCAAAGCAACTCATGAGACCTTCTCTTTTTTCTGACATTCATAAGCAATACTGAGAAACTAAAGTCCTTATGGAAGACTCTAAGTACCTCCGTTATATTAAGAAATTCAGGCTGAGAATGATGAATCTTCTAGGCCTCAGGTTGCTCATATGTAGAATGAGGGAGTTAGACCAGATGAATTCATCCATTTAGCAGACACTTGTTAGGCACTCACCATGTGTCAAGCTCTAAGAGCAGAGGGTGCAATGTTGAAAAGCCATTACCGCACAGGTGATGATCTCTCAGTTGCTCTCTGAGCCAATCGCCTATGATGCTTTTAGCATATTTATTCAGTGTGATTCTCCCTTACACTCTAGCTCTTTTGGACAATAAATTACTTTCCCCATGTTACTTATTTCTCCATACATATATATGTATATATATATATACACACACACACACACACATATATTTATTTAAGTCTTTCTGCAAAACCAATAGAACAGCCAGCTATGGTGTCAAGGTAAAATTGTCCATGGTGGGCTGGATTTTGGAGAAAGGAAGCACTCATTTATTTCATTTCTCCCCCTTTCTGGTTCACCCCAAAACTTATTTATCCTAGCACATTTTAAGCTGTCATGAAAGGGTGAGTGAATGGATGAGTTCTCTGTCTCCTTCATTTGTTTCCTTCTCACTTGCCCTGGGCTGGGATGCTGTACTGTTATTTCTCCACATACAGTCCCAAAAGACCCACCCCTGGAGACCACCCATCTGGGTCCTTCATCTTCTGAAGAGGACACATGGGAGGTAATATACAACAGCATGATGAACATAATTAACATTATTGAATTCTGTATGTCAAAGTTTTTGAACTGGCACTTGCTTCATTATACATAGATATAAATTTTGTAACATGCATGAAAAAAGAAGAGGAGGAGGAGGAGGAGTGAACACACCAGCAGGCCCAGCTGCTATTTTCCAGTGCTGATTCTGTGTCAGGACTCTGCCAAATGCGTATAAACAGTACTCCATTTAATCCTCAATTTATTGCCATACTCTATCACTGTCCCCCATTTCATAGGTAGGAAGCTAAGGTGCAGAGAAAGTAAAGGATTTGCCAAAGATCAGACAGGTAGGAAGTGGTAAAGCCCAGAATTCAAAACTCAAGGCTTTCCGACTTGCAAGCTTGTGTTCTTAACCTCAACACCACATTGCTTCTCACAGCTGAAAGAACTCTGGTCTTAGACTCTTAGCCCTGACACTAACACTCAATATCCATAACTCTGGGCAAGTCCATTAACTTCTCATGGCCTTGACTACTCACGTGGAAAATAGTTATGACAATGGTAACACCTTTTCTATCTACTTCACAGGGTTGTTGTGAAGATCACATGAGATGGATGCTGCCTGCACCTTCCACCCTCCTTCCTTCCTTCCATCTTTTCATCCATCCATGCATTTGTCTATCTATCCATCCACCTACTCACCCATCTATCCCTTTCCCTATCTCTCACCCATCTATCCATCTGCTTACCAATCCATCTACCTACCCATCTCCCTACTCATCTATTCATCTATCTATCCACCCATCCACCCACCCACTCCCCACCCATCTATCCATCCACCCACCCATCCACTCACTATTTGCTGAGCATCTGCTCTGTGCTGGGCATATGCTAGGGACTAGGAAGGCTGATGTAAGCCTACTGATACAATGGATGGGAAGATGCTTTTTGAAATGAAAAATATTTGTTGGTAACTTCTTAGAATAAGACGCTTAACCTAACCTTATTTACTCATTTAACACACACTCAGTGAGTGTCTCTCTGCATAGGACACTGTACTAATCACAAGGGCTATGGATGCCAAAAAGAGTATACATAAAAGGCAGGGCTGCACAGATGCAAACAGTATTTTCTCATTATTTATTAAGCCAGCATCTTGGATGATTTAAGGAGCTTTGATGGTGCAGTGGTTAAGGCATTCGGCTGCTAACCAAAAGGTCAGTGGTTTGAACGTACCAGCTACTCTGAGGGAGAAAGAAGAGGTTATCTAATTCTGTAAAGATTTACAGCCTGGGAAGCTCTATAGGGAAGTTCTATTCTGTCCTATAGGGTCGCTATGAGTCAGAATTGACTCGGCAGTGGGTTTTGGTTTTTCTATCATTTAGAAACACACAGCAGCTAGGAGCTACAAGCCAGTGTTAATATTATAAGTAACACTGTGTGTGAAGGTGAAGAATTGCTGAAGGAGGTAAAATTTGTGGTGATTTCAATTTCAATTAATTTGCCACAGTATCTCAAGGACTAATGAGAGTTTTTGAGGAGGTAGTAATGCACTCGACCAAGATGCTTGTCTGAATCCAGTCCTCCATTTTAGAATGATGGTACCAGGGGAAATATATGAAAGTTAAGAAAGCTTCCTTGCTTCTGTGGTAAAAGTGTATATTCTTTCCTGGCTGCCACTTGTTTATTCCATGGCATCATTTAAAATCCATGGGTCTGAGTAGCATAAAGATTCCCTGTAACTGAATTAGAAATCACCTGTTCGACCACATGGAAAGCAACTCTTCCATTTGGGCTTTCCCCAAATGGCTCACAGAGCTTATAGTTTTGGTATTGTGTGGGTGTTCCGAGGGCAGAAACATGCAAGGATCTGCATGAAAAAGCCAAACCAGGATCTTCTCATTTTAAAGTAAATGCTAGAAGAGCAGTGAATTTAAGAGAAACAATCTAGATTTTTTTTTAAAAAAAAAAAAGCTAACCACTATGTTTCTCCAAATGAAAAGCTAGGCTTCAGGGATAATCCCCCCCACCCACCCACCCAAATGGACACTGACTCTCATGTGTGAGATGGAGTGGGAATGGAGCTGTACATTTACAAGTCAAGCCCTCAGGAGAATTAGTAGAGAGCAATGCTAACATTTTATTGAGAAATAGATGCTGTGTCTGTTGTTTATGTGCCCAGTGCAGTTGGTCCTGATGGAATTTTAATGATAGCATATTATACTACTATTTAATTATAGTACTATAGTTTCTTGGGTCCTTTCTCTAAGAACATTATTTTCAGAAAGCCTGGAAAGTGTCAGTAACACTGAAATCTGTTGTCTTCATTTATTTACTTCCTAATTATGTCGGAATTCAAGAACTTTAAGGCAGAAAAAGGCTTTAAAAATATGATTTGGAAAGTATCTAATCTTCTCCTCTCATTTTATCATTTAAGAAACACGAAGCCTAGACAGATCAAGTGATTGCCCAAAGTCACTCAACGTAGTCGCTGTTGAAGGTAAGACTAACCAAAAAACCAGCTGCTATCCAGCTGACTCCAACTCAGGGCGACCCTACACATGTCAGAGCAGAACTGTGCTCCATGGGGTTTTCAGTGGCTGATTTTTTTCAGAAGTAGATGGCAAGGCCTTTCTTCAGAGATGCCTCTGGGTGAAATTCCACCTTTCAACCAGCAGTTGAGTGTGTTAACAATTCACACCACTCAAGGACTGAAGCTAAGACAAAAGCCCCAATTTTCTTGGTCTTCAGGGTTCTACAACATATGTCCAATTGTTATCAACAGAGCAGGGTAGAAGATTAAGTCTGTGATTTAAAACAGAGTATCCCTCATGTAAGAAGCTCTGATGGTGTGGTGCCTAAAGCAGTTGACTGCTAACCAGAAAATTAGTGGTTTAAACCCACGAGCTGCTTCACAAAAGGAAGATGGGGCAATCTACTTCCGTAAAGACTTACCACCTTGGAAACCCAAAGGGAGTCTCCTGGAATCAACTCGACGGCAGTGAGTTTGGTTTGATTTTGATTATCCCTTATTTAACAGCAGAGTCATACATTGCAGGAACCAAATGTTGAGGCCTATAGGTTTGTACAACAGTTTAAACAGTGTAATCCAAATACAGAAAGAACTAAGACCTCCAAATAAAGTTCGTGCGTCATCCGGGCTTTTCAAGAACCAGAGCTGCTGCGAATTCACACTGGGCTGGGATTTTCTGGGTCTGGGCACTCTGGACAACATCCATCTCATATTAAAGTCAATATGACACACCTTGAAATCCTTTCATTTTTGCCCAACCGGTTGAAGAGACTGTCACTACTGACACTGAAGTATGGTTTGTGGATCAAAAAAACACCACTCTCTTCAATCAAGTCCTCACCTGTGGAAGACCTCTTTTTCCATTACAGTTAATCCTACTAATCAGTTTGTGTTGTATATATTTAATCCTATGATTTTTATTATGACAAGACACTTATGCAGAGATTTACAATTGAGGTGTCTATAAGTAGACGTAGAAAGCGTCACTCATCTACTTAATTCTATATAATGAATACACCAATTTGCCATTTGAAAAGACTCTTTTTTCTCACAGGAATGTAACTGTTGTAAGACCTAGTCTTTAGAAATGGTTATTATTTGCAGACACTTTATAACTAAGCAGAGTCTCTGGGAGGTTCAGTGGTTAACACACTCAGCTGCAAACTGAAAAGTAGGAGGTCAGAGTCCACCCAGAAGTGCGTTGGAAGGCCTGGCAATCTGCTTCCAAAAAAAAAAATCAGCCTTTGAAAACCCTATGGGGCACAGTTCTACTCTGACACGCATGGGGTCACCATGATCAGAATCAACTCCCCAGCAACTGGCATAGGACTAAACAGAAGCACCAAATCTGTTGTTTCAAAGCCTGCAAAAACTTCAGGGATCAATTCATCCTTCTGTTCTCCTGACCTCACCCGCCCCACCTAATAGGTGATGGGCTTAAGGTCATACTACAAATGAGAATTGAGCTCTAGTTCTAGGTTGGCTTCTCCTTGGCAACAGGATCTTCAGGCTGTCTCTCACCTTCCAAGTGCCAATCTCACTTTAATGGTTAGAAACAGGCAACATCCTGTTAGTAACAAGAGTTATGGTGAGAAGATTGCTATCAAGAAAAGTGGGAGCTTGAAGGGGGAGCTCTAAGGGAGATAAAGCTATTTCTGACATGCCTCATTAAAGATTTTAATTTGAGAGAGAAAAAGTTATTCTTATTTAAAATAAATAGCTCTGAGTAGCATAAAGGTTGGTTTCACTACTTAATCCTATAGATTGTTATAATTATGAATAAGATATTTATTGAGCTGTAGGCATTGTGCAAAGAGATCTATGTACAGGTCATTTATTCATGCATACATCCATTCAATAAATATTTATTGAACATCTATAATATGCCAGGCAGTGTTTTAGATAATGGGAATAATGTGATGAACAAGACTAGGTTCCTTACTTCTTGGAATCTATATTCTAGTGGGAGAGATAGGTAATAAACAAGTAAACAAATTAAAACAGTTTTCCATTCTGTGTAGATGTTATATGTGATCCTTATGGAAATTCATTAAAATGACAGCAAAGGCATAAACCCACAAGGACAAAGAATATAGGAGAGGAGATGATAGCAGGTATCAACAGACCACTTAAGTCAACACAATTTTGGAATCTGGAAAGCAGAAGAACACATAGTAACTGACGCAACAGACCAAACCAAGGGTTCATGTGAACCCACAGCAGAACTTCCACAAAGCTTGGGACTAGGAGACCGGGTACCTCTGAATGGTACAGGGAGGGATTGGAAAGAGGAGGTTTGGTAGAAAATTGGATTCAGGGAGATCCTTATCTCACCCACCCACCCACCACCAGACAACCACCACCCTAGAAACTTTCTCCTGAACAGACTGGCAGATAGGCTAGTTTCTCAGCCAGAGGCTGGAGGATTTCTCTTTTGGAAAAAAGGACTAATCTAAGAGAAAAGAAATATAGATGGTGATAGGCTGGGCTCCCAAAAAGTGGCCAGAGCAGACCCCCAACTTTATCTCCCTGTGGTGAAACCCACACACAGAGCTTTCAGTACCTTCCTCCTAAATGAAAGAAAAGCCAAGAATAAACAGATAATTGAGGACTGCCTCTCACTTGAGAAAGGTCCAAAACAAACAGAAAAACTGACTTCAAGGAAGGACAATGTTGGGAGCAGGAGAAAACTCCAAAAATCAAGTATAATATCTTCAGCAGTATTAAAAAAGATTTTACATCCATGAAACAAAAGCAGATTTGCAAGAGGGAGGGGCAGAGCAGAAAGCTTCCTCATCATTCTTTCCAAAGTCAAGATTCTTCAGTGAACTGCCCCTTCAAATGGTTCATTTCTCTCAGTTCACACCACTTAGGATGGCAGAGTGGTTTGGTAGGGGTTAAGAATCCAGAAAGAAACCATTTACCCAATATGCTGAAGTAGAGACATTGTCAGAGGGGGTGACACCAAAATGACATCAGATGTTGTGGCAGCCATAGGCCAGCACTGTACAGGGAGGGGCTGCCAAAGCAGTGGCCTCATTAGGGTTGGTGTCACCTGTTCACCTAGTCCAGTAATGTGTCACCACTTTCCCCTACTCCTTATCACCTGCTGGTCAGGGTGCAGGCAGGTGGGCCCCTGCCATTGGGTGGAGAAGAGGGTCTCCACCTTGGCCAATGGGAGAGGGAAGGAGTTGTAGGGAGCCATGGAGGCCAGGCCAGGAGTAGGGGGGCCCATGCAGCACTCAGCCCTGTGTGTATGTGTGGTGCTCTGCCCACCATGGGGGTTCGCTGGCTAACCTGACCATAGAGGGGTATGACACCATGACACCCTCGGTGACTTCAACCCTAGTGAAGCTTCTGAGTTGAAACACTTATCTTCAGGCACAAGCAATATCCCAGGTGAATGAGTTTTAGCAGCTCTTTTGCATGCAATCACACCAATTTGAGAGTTCAGACCTTGAGCATATAAAGCCTCTTGCTGCTCCCAAGCCACTGCAAGGCAGCCCAAGACACAAAGCCTGTTTAAGGATAGGAACATATCCTTTTCCCTGGCCACTTTGAGGCAATTTTTTTCCAGTAGTAAGTCAACATGAAATCCTTTACTTGCTCTGTTCTTTAAGAAAAACCATCTATTTCTCATATTGACCTTTCTAAAATGTTTATTCCTGCAACAGAAGGATGGAAGGCAGCTCACACTCAGCCGTTGGACGTGAATGAGGAGATGATCACGAGCCTGACCCTCACACTGAGACATCCCAGTCGAGCGCTTACAGAACTTTTCTCCGGGCAACTGCTTCTCCATTACCCCATAATTAGCCTGCTCTCTGAACTGCATACAGATTGGGTGGCTTAGGGGAAGATGAGGAAGAGAATAACTCTAGGAGCAAATAAAAATTATGCAGCTGTCTCCAGCTAGAGAGAGAGAAGATCACCAACAGAATATTAGAGAAAGAGCTGTGCACACAAAGCTTTAAATTCTTTTTTTCACAAATCTCATAGATTGAAAAGAAAGCCTTCAAGCGGCACTTCATTTGCTCATAAGACATCCACTTCTCTGAGTATTGACAATACTCATTCCTGAACTGACGATGAACTGTGCAATTGATGATACCGCACCTTGAATTTAGGATCTGCAGCTCGGATTCCCTTTGAGGAAGTGGCTAGCCTCAATCACGGTGCCAGATTCATATTCAAAGTAGTGACAATTTGGGGAATCCAGAACTCTCAGAAACCTTTAAAGTTTCATACCTGATGCATAGAAGTTCCAGATTAATTTGAAGTTATAATGTCAAATGTACAAATGTGGTCATTTTTAGCCAAGGATACCATTATTGTACTTATATTGAGCTCTGGTTTTCATATTAATACCAACATACAACATTCAGTTGGGGATTAAAATTATGCTTCTAAACCTAGCAGAGTTAATGACAATATCACAGACACAAAATAATTTCCAGAATAATGATGAACATATGTGAACAATTCCCTTTCTCAGAACTTGACTCCCTAAGGTCTAATGACTACTTCCAAATTTTTCCAACTTCTCAAGCATGCTGCAGACTTGAGCATTCTCTCAATACATCCAGTAGATGCAGGCCCCAGCAGTATTCTAGCCAAGTCTTCATGTCAACGTCTCTTCTCAGCAAATTCTCTCTCTCAAGTTCCTGAGCAAATGCAGGAGGACTGCAGTCCGTGTTTGGGAATGAGCCCAAGGGGGCGGGTACAGCTACCACCTTCCCTGCCCATCTGTTATGGATTGAATTGTGTGTGGGAGTCCTGACCCCCATAGCTGTTGATGTAATCCCATTTGGGATCAGGGCTTTCTTTCTTATGCAAATGAGTCCATGTCAGTATAGGGTGTGTCCTAAACCCAATCATTTCTAGGTAGTATAAAGAGCAGCCTAGACTGCTATCCAGAGGGCTGGCGGTTCAAACCCACCAGCCACTCCTCGGAAGGAAGGTTGGGCAATCCTACTTCTGTAGTTATACTGCCTCGGAAACCCAAGGAGGGGTCACTATGAGTCGGGGCCGACTCGACGGCACATAACAACAACAACAACAACAGACATAAAGACAAGAAAGCACGAAAGGGGGAAGGAATGGATGCAGACCTCCAAGGAACTAATGAAGAAGGGCTTTCTGGAACTGAGACATGGATCTTCTCCCAGAGCCTACAGAGAGAGAGCCCTCCCCTACAGCAGGGACCCTGAATTTGCACCTCTAACTTCCTAAACTGGGAGAACATAACTTTGTGTTCTTTAAAGCCACCTACTTGTGATATTTCTCTTATAGCAGCACTAAGAAACTAAGACATCATCCAACTTCATATAAATGTGACTTGCTGAACACAGGAAAACAAAAGCCACTTCAATCATTCCAATTTACCAATCACAGAAGAGGACTGGTAGACACATTGCAAAAAGAAAAAAGAAAAAAGAAAAAAATCACCTGAAGAAATCCTTTCAGCCTTTATTTAAAATACTTCATAGATTATTACTTTGATAAAGACTCTTAGAAATTGAAGACCTTAACCCCGGATATTAAGAATTCTTGTTAGTGAAGAGTAATTAGAAACTAAGTCTATACTCAAAATCAGAGTTTTAACCAATAGGAATATATTATTAGATTCAAAATAAGATCATTTTCAAGCAACTTTTTAAGAATATATACTGACTATATATATATTCAAGTTCAGGGAGTTCTGGTGGCGTAGTGCCTAAGGCATTTGACTGCTAACCAGAAGCCTGGCAGTTCAAACCCACCAGCCACTCCTCAGAAGGAAGGTTGGACAAATCTACTTCCATGGTGATACCCCCTTGGAAACCCAAGGAGGGGTTGCTATGAGTTGGGTCTAACTCCACGGCAGTGGGTCTGTTTTGTTTTTTTATACTGGGTGTAGACTGAGACACCTCTACAGTAGGAGTTGTCTTTCATTGCTTCACGTTGGTACTAATGATAGATTAGGAGAGTATGCTGCTCATTTCCTTGACACTTGCCACATGTCATCTCTTTTCCTCTGAAGAAATTTAATTACCAGGTTCTGTAAGACATTGTTGGGTGCCCTATCTATCCGGCATGCTAACCACAGACTGCCTCTCAGAAAACGGAATTGTGGGACATAAGTCTAATTTTATTTTGATTTTGGTACAGTAAAAGTTTTTTAGTTGAAAATGGGTAGTAGCTTTTGAAACAGAGCCCAAGAGGTGCGTGCTGTAGCTTCCACTGTGGAAGTGACTTTAGTGGTACACGAGTCAGACTAGTGACATGCTGGAAATTGATCACATCTCCTAAAACAAAGAGCCCCAAACAGGTCTAATTTTCTTCCAAAAGAATCCCATCATGATGAAGTCACAATCACTAAGCAAGAATGGCTTTCAAGCAACTTGTGACCCAGGAGTCAGGCAACTTGGTGATTCTGGGATTTCTCTTCTCTCTTTTCTGTAAGGGCAGTAAGCACGGGGAATCCACATATGTAATCAAAGCCTGCTCTGGCATTTCATCATCATCGGGATCTTTACCTGGAATTTTTGTCCATTTACTTTTCTACTTTATAGCAGAGACTAAGGAACTCATGATAGTGTCTGCTATTAATGAACTTCAATGTTTCTACATTATCAAATCATGTTTACTTTGTATTATTTACTCCAGGCTAAATCACCTTAATGTATTCTCTTAATTCAGCTCAATGTAAAGAATACCTTTTCCCTCCTCTTTCTTCACTAACATCTTCATATTTTCTAATATTTTAATTTTGTATTTTAATAGGTAATACATGGAATTATACTAAGGTCAAAAGGTAGACTGAAACGTAAATCCCTGACCTAACCTCTGTCTGCCAGACTTCCCAATTCTGCACTCCAGGTACCAGTTACTGCTTTTCATACTCTTTTAAAAATGAAGGGGATCAAAACCGTATCAGATACTTGACTGAGGTATAGCTAATGCTGACGATAGCAGAAGAGTCTCCTCCTGGCTTTGATATCATACTTCTCTTAGACTAGCCCAGCATATTAGTTAATACTTCACTCTCCCCCACCCTTAATCTGCCCCATATATCAGCACTATATGCTCATTGTCAAGGAGCTCTGGTGGTGTAGTGCATAAGGCACTTGACTGCTAACTAGAAGCAGTCTAGTGGTGGTTCAAACTCACCAGCCACTCCACGGAAGGAAGATGGGGCAATCTATTTCTGTAAAGATTTACTGCCTCAGAAACCCAATGGGGGTTGCTATGAGCTGGAACTGACTTGATGGCAGTGGGTTTGGTTTGTTTTTCGGTATATACTCATTGTCAGTGCTCAGCAGAGTCCTTATGCTCATCCAGCCCCATACCTTCCCATGTCCCTTCCCATGTCTTGGAGTCCCCGAGAGGTTAAGATCACACAGTTAAAGTTAGAGGTAGAGTCAATTTCTTAATTCATTGCTCTTTTCACTATGATACATTGTTTTTTTCCCAAACATTCTGCACTCTTGGGCCTAAATCTATGTGTGTAGCCTCCTCTATCCCTATTCAATCCTATTCTGTTATTTAAAGATCATTTGTATAAATTTGAATAATATCCTTACACTTATTACTAATTTGAAAAATGATTCCTCTTAGCAGTGAATTCCAAAGAAGCAACATTAACAGATTTTTACCTTACTCTTTATTCTTTCTTTGTGTACGTGTTTCTGGTCTATTTTAAAGTATTTAATAAGCTGTATCACTGGAGCAATCCTTAAGGGAATACTGATATTTGTGGAAGGCTGGCTCTTTGTAGATTTGAGTTAGAGTATCTTGATTTCAATTTAGCACACTGGAATATCAGTTCTTTATTACAGAACTGCTCCAAGGTTCCACTATGGTTTACTATAGAGTCTAGGCTGGTGGAAGAAGTACCCCTATTGCTATAAGCATTAATATGTCCAATAATAACAACCATGACAACAATAATAAGGGCTATCAGTTATTACTACCACCTGTCTGTTGGTTTGTCACACTGTGGTGGCTTGTGTTTGTTATGATGCTAGAAGCTATGCTATTGGTATTTCACATACTAGCAGGGCCACCCATGGTGGACACATTTCAGAGGGGCTTCCATAATAAGAAAGGCAAGGGAGAAAGGCCTGATGATCTACTTCTGAAAATTAGCCAAAGAAAACCTTATGGACAGAACAAAATCTGCCTCAACTTGCCAATGTTCACAAAGATGGTGTAAGATGGGCAACGTTTCATTCTATTATACCCAAGTTTGCCAAGGGTTGGAGCCAACTTGACTTAATGGCAGCTTATAACAACAATTAACCATCTTCTACTGGCAAGCGCTTCACACACATTTCTTATTTGATCCTCACAACAATCCCAAGAAGCTCTTTTAACTCATCATAACTAACCTGCCGAACTAACCAGCACTCTCTGTTCCCTTAACTACTTGCTGATGCCCATGACTTACCAACTGCTCAAGGACAGTAATTCACTTGTGCACTTCTCCCAGCTGACTTGTAGGTTAAGCAAGAGGCAGCTGAATTTGTTCTCAAACCTCTAGTGCCAGTTGTACTTACTACTGTAAATGTGTTTATCTTAAAAAGCATTACAGATGGGTTGGGGATGGTAAATGGGGAGTGAAACTAAATGTACACGAAATGTTGAATATAAAATGAACTCTGTTCTGTAAACTTGCACCTAAAGCACAATAAAAAAAAATAAATAAAAGCATTGCAGAAACAGATGAAGTATGTGTTTTAAAACTTAATTGCATGAAAATTAAATGCTTTAGAAATATTCAATGAGTGATTTTTCTTGAAAATGTACTATAGCATTCATTGTAAGGAAACATTTTGCTTATAGCAAAATTATAAACATAAAGGTTATAAAACTCTAAAAAAATTCTATGCTCTGATTGTTTTGCAAAAGCCTTCAAATTCCTGCTTCATTTAAAAGGAACCACAGACAATAATCCATCAAGGGTGAGATTTATGCAGGAAAGACAAAGAGTAACCTGTCAGGGGCACTAATCCTCATCAAAGAAATGGCTGTGACCCTATACTAAAAGATTGCAAGTGAATGTATGTTCTAATTTAAAATAATATTTAAGGCATTATTCCTTTTTATGATTCCCTGCTTCAAACATTTTTTTTCCAATAAATGCACCAACTACTCATCCTGATCAAATCAATTAAGAGATCTGAATTAGAGGACCCCTGGTGGCATAATGGTTAAACATCTGGCTGTTAACTGAAAGTGTGGTGATTTGAACCCACCTAACAGCTCCATGGGTGAAAGACCAGATGATCTGTTCCTGCAATGATTAAAAAAGAAAACAAAAAACCCATTGCCATTGAGTCAATTACGACTCACAGTGACCCTATAATATAGAGTAGAATTGCCCCATATGGTTTCCAAGGCTGTAAATCCTTACAGAAGCAGACCTCCTCATCTCTTTCCTGCAGAGCAGCTGGTGGGTTCAAACCACTGGTCTTTTGGTAGCAGCCAAATGCCTTAACCACTGTACCACCAGAGCTTTTCTGTAAAGATTACAACCTAGAAAATCCCACAAGGGCAGTTTTACTTTGTCACCTGGGGTCACTATGAGTTTCCATGGCACCTTATACCAATTCCTGAATCTTTTTATAGATGAGGAAATAAGGCTTAGAGGTCAAGGAACTTGTCCATGGACACACACCTAGTTGTCAGCAGAACTGGAATTTAAAACTAAGTCATCTGACATCAAAGCTACATTTTTAATTGTGGTCAAGATTACCTCATAATTCATACCCCAAACTTGAATATCTAAAGTGCCACTCACAGACTCATAATTCGCTTTGCATAGTAATATTTTCATGTGAAAGAAGAAGGTTAAAGCATAAAACAAACAAAAAAACCAAATTCACTGCTGTCGAGTCAGTCCTGACTCATAGTGACCTCTCCTTAGGTTTCTGAGGTGGTATCGCTACGGAAGTAGATTACCCAACCTTCCTTCCGAAGAGCGGCTGATGGGTTTGAACCACCAGACTTCTGGTTAGCAGTCAAATGCCTTGGGCACTATGCCACCAGAGCTCCTAAAGCATAAAACAGTTTAATATAAATCTTTTAGCTCCATATGGATTTTGCTGGGCTTTCAGAAGGGATGCATCTCAGCAAGGTTGTCTGTGAAACAAATCTCTAAAGCAGACCCTGTGCTCTCATTGACTCCACTCTATAATTCTAGCCATGAAATTGGTCTATAGAAATGGCCCACTGGTGCAGGAACCTAAAAACTTTTGGCAAGGAATGACTCCCTCAGAGCATTCTGGGAGTTTTAATTTCTCCAACACAAAAAACCCTTATAGTATTTTCCAGACTCTAGAGATCCCCTGGCTATCTCACTTCCCCATCTCCGTACCTCTCCCCTAGTTGACTTATATCTGAGAGCTCCTGATATCATATTTTTACCTAATAGAATTTTGAAGGTGGGGGTGGGGTAGATGGATGGGAGGAATGATATTTGTAGTGTTTAAGAGTTACAGAGTATAGCTTAAATTGCCAGTAGTTGCTGCCACTAACATTTAGCCTCAACTGAAGCAACGAAATGCATAGGTTTAAGTTGCTTAATATTAAAGAAATATATAGATAGATAGATAGATAGATAGATGCACATATATATATATATATATACATACATAGTATATGTGTGTGTGTGTGTGTGTCTATATATACATATATATTTGGTCAATTTTATCAACTTAAATATTCTACACATTTAACATCCTTATAATAAGCTATATTTATACTGCATATTTTTTCAGTGTAATCTGAATTTTCCCCTGGAAATCTTAAAATGAGAAAATGAAAAAAATAAATTAAATATGTAAATGCAAGATTAAAAGTTTTCTTGTCCAATTGTTTATGATTCACCATTGCTAGCAAACAACTCTAAATCTTGTGAAATAATAAAAATCATAAGAAAACAGGGCTCAAAGAGTCTTAAAGAAGCCATCTTGTCCATTTCTCCCTTCCCTCTTCCTAGCTCGTCCAACTTAAGCCATTTATTCCAGCCAGAATCCATCCTATTTTTAAAGTAAGGTGGCAAATGAGAACATTCTTCCTCTGTAGCTCATCTCGTGCTTAATAACCCTCGCTGTCATTAAAGTCTAAAAGAGTCCTCCTGCGTGTGTGTGTGTGGGGGGATGGACAGCACAGCCTCACGATACATGGCACATGTAGTCCATGGCCTTTGGCTCTTACCAAGCAGTGGGATTTCTGACTCAGAACAAACTAGCAGGCTTCTCGCTTACTACAGTGTTTTTATAATTGTTCTTCCCCAAACTCCAGAAAACAAACTCTAGGGATGATGAGGAAAAACACTGTCCTGTAAAACCTTTGGACTCTTGGAAAGGGGAGAAGGATTACTCGGTGGCAACATCAGGTCCTCTGAGATGTCACTGAGCCATCTTCACAATGCAGTATCAGGAAGACCAGTGCCATATTTGAATAAACTTTGCCCAAAACGGGAAGGAGGCTGAGGCTAAAAATACATCATGGCAGCTGTTGAAAATGCTTCTCAAAGGAAGCAAAGCAACTATTGCATTAGTTACCTCTTTGAAGAGCAAATAAGGGGTTAAGGAAAGAAATGGAATTTTTTAGTTACATGACAGGTTGGCTAGAGTTTTGGGAAGAAGAAATTTTCCACCAAGAAAGTCTGTTGTTAAAAAGACAAAATAATTCCATGAGAATTTAAAAGGAACTCCAAACTAAACCAGTGGCTCTGGTTTCTCAAGATGGGGGCGGCATGCAGCCTACAAAGCTTTGCCCTTCCTTTTTAGCTTCTAAGAGGCCATTTGCAGAGCTCTGTTTTCTAGTCAGACCTGCCTAAAGCTCTTCAGTCTCTACCTGGGTTCTAACGGTCTCTTATAGGCTGACTGGAATGAGCCCAAAGTGGCTGGTGACCTCGTTAGAAAATGTGAAAGACAGGGGGAAAAGGAAGAAAAGCAAGCAAGTCTTGAGCAAAACAGGTATCTCTGGAAGAACAGACACTGGCAGCCTAAGGGGTTAAAGAAAAACGGAGGAGTTTTTCCAGTTGTAGACTGTTGTTGTGGCTGTTAGCTGCTGTCAAGTCGATCTCCAACTCCTGAGGATCCTATCAACAACTGGATCAAACCATTGTGATCCATGAGGTTTCCTTTCATGGCTTGATTTTTTCAAGCCTTTCTTTCTAGTCTGTCTTTGTCTAGATGTTCCACTGATTGATTAAACCTACTGCCATTGAGTTGATTCTGACTCAGTGATAAATTGTTGTTGTTGTTGTTATGTGCCATAGAGTCATCCCCGACTCACAGCGACTCCTCCTTGGGTTTCTGAGGCAGTATCACTACGGAAGTAGATTGCCCAACCTTCCTTCCGAAGAGTGGCTGGTGGGTTTGAACTGCCAGCCTTCTGGTTAGCAGTCAAGTGCCTTAGGCACTATGCTACCAGACAGATTAGGGCCTCTCAAAAGATCCACTTTCCCTGAGATTCACTTCACTCCCACTCCTCATCTTGCCTGCTCAGGTACTTTTGCTTATGACCAAGAACTAGGGCCAAACTCCAAGAAATATCCATGTATTAGATGCTACTAGTATGTTTTGTTTTTTAACTTTAAATTTTGAAATAATTATAGATTTTTAAGGAACTGCAAAAACGATAAGATCCCATGTATCCATCGCCTAGCTTCCCCCAGTGGTGACATCTTACAAAACTATAGTGCATTATCAAACCAGGAAATTGACATTGATCATATACAATTTATCCAGACTACTGACCTTGGATCTCACTAGCTTTTGCATATACTGTTTTCTTTCAGTATGCATCTGTATATAGCTCTATACCATTTTGTCACATGTATAGAGTCATATAACCACCTTCACACTCAAGATCACAGTACATATTTAAAAGTTTGTCAGTACTGACACCAGGTTGGTAAAACAAATCACCAAAGAAGTAAGAACAGCAACAACTGTCACTAGGATGATTGTAACAGAAGGCTAAATGATCACTATTACCACTGAATACTTAGTGAATTCCTATGGACATTTTCCCGTTTACTTTGGAAATCCATTATTTTCATGAACATCTGCCTAGTGAGCCCAGGAATTTATTAAGTCCCTACTGCTCAGCTAACACTTATGGCAAGGCAGGCAGGCAGACTTCAGCTAACATGCCATCTCTTACTGAATTACAGTGGCTGCCTAGAGGAGAATATTGAGGAAGATTTGGAGACCACATCTGCCTTAGCAAGAGACAGGTATTGTCTTACAGAGACACTGTGCCCCAGGAGAGTGGCACACATTCCAGGAATTTGCCATCTCAAAAATCTCTGTGACTTTTGAAACCACACAGAGTTCTGGGTGCTGGAAAAAAGAGTTAAAGAAAACATGGCCTCTGTCCCCAAGGAGTTCATGATCTGAAAGAGAAGGTAAGCATGTAAACCAAAGGCAGATGCTAAGTGTTGAAATCGAGGTGTATGGGTCAGTGGGCTGTAAGCACACCAGCAGCTCCTATCAGTGAATCACAGAGAAGCAGCAATTTGCTCAAGGTCTCAGATCTGTGTGCTTATGGAGACCACTGAAGCAGTAGGGTAGCTGGTGTGCATAGGAGAAAATTCAGGATCAGAGACAAACCAGGATCTACTGGCTATGAGGAATTCCTGGATGGTAAAAATGGTTAATTTGCTCTGCTACTAACCAAAATGTTGGTGGTGGGCCACCCAAAGGCACCTTGGAAGAAAGGCCACTGAAAACCCTAAGGAGGATGGTTCTAATCTGACACACAAGGGGTGGCCAAAAGTTGGCATCAAGTTCACGCAACTGGTTTGGTTTGGTTTACTAGGTACTAATGGAAGTAATCTCTGATGATAGGATTAGAAGAGAGGTAGGCATACAAAAAAAAGAACCAGATGCTGGAGCCTGACTTCCCAGGTTCAAACATAGCTCATCCACTTGGTTGGTCAGGTTACTTACCCTCTCCTATGCCTCAATTTCCTCATCTGTCAAATGGCAATAACAACAGTACCTACTTTATAGGGTTATAAGAATGAAGTGAGGTACTCTTTATGCAAAGC